>NC_064048.1:10400187-10565187 GCF_932526225.1 Nematostella vectensis | reverse complement strand
TATATAGTTAACGTTAACACGCTGTTGGAATTTCCTTGCCAAGCGAAAGTGGCATTATGAAAAGTCTTCATTTTTGTGTATCAAGCGTTGATAGCAGTGATCGTGACCTAAGGTGATCAGCTGATGTGGCTGTAAAATGATACTCCACGCAGACCCTTATAACTGTGCAATTCGCGCATCTTCGTATTTGCAGCTGCGTCAGCGCTGATTTCAGGTATGTATAGGTGCATAACTAAAATAGATCCATCAAGTTATCATTAATGTATAAGTATAAATGATCTCCCGTGTTATCCTATCCTCTCGCATTAAAGTTATCGTATATTTTCCGTCAAAAAGTTGAAAAGGACAAAGACCCTTTTTTGTTTGTCATACTATCTCTTAGAATAACGGTAAGAAAATCAACGAAACGAATGGTAACTTATTCCTTTTAGATTAATAACGAAAGGCGAGGTTGTGACTATTTGACTAGTCGATATGAAATTACTGTTTGAAACATCGTTTAAAACAAGTTAGCAATACGTAAAAGAATGTAGCATCTTTTTCACAAGAATATTATCCTCGTCAAACAAATAGAAGAAGTGATTTGATGTTTGTTCATTTATTTATATTTAGGTATGTATGAAATTTCTAGTGACCGGTCTCGTAAAACGTAATACCGTCATAAAATGATGTTGTATTGCCATTGATAGGTGTTATAGTCATCTAGAACAGCTTTCGAAAAAAAATTAATTATGTTTTACACTCAGCTCATTATCGATTTACGTTAGAATGCTCATACCAAATTGTCAATGGAAAAAAAAACCAAGCGAAGTAAACTCATATAAATAGATTGTGACTAATGTGGGGTTATGCAAAGTCATTGTGGTATCCGTGCGTGATATCCTGGGCTTGGCGCTGAAATACCCGAAGCGAGTGCACAGTTGTGCCCTTTGACTTGGGGTGATTGACAGTTATCGATAGCGGATTACAAGTCGAACAAGTCACCGCTGCTGCATTAGTGTAGCTCGTAGTTTCATAGACAGGGAGGCCTTGCTGCACGTTCATTGTTCACATGATATACCACCGAAAGATGTGTCTTATATCACCATAACTACCATGGTATTGATAACAAGGTTGTACTGCTTTCTTAAGTGGCCATTGACAGAGCTGCTAAACTGTCAAGACCATATATATATATCTCACCCTTAGGAAGAAAAGTGTGAGCCACCTCCCACGCAAAAACGGGAGAGCAAGGAACTCAGGAACCACGCCATTTACGATCTTTGGTTTCTATTTTGAGACAACGCTAAGACCTGTTCTAATTCAAGCATTTCATTTAGCGAGAGTTCGACCAAAGACGACATTTTGAAGTATAGCTTCCACGGAAAGGACCTGCGGTATACGCGCGAAACTGTGTTTAAGTTTAAGTGGTTTTTCCGATATATATTTTATACGTTTATTAGAAATACCCCAGTTTTGTCTCTGGGTATTAGCAGTATTAAACCTGCAAAATATTTAAGAAAAAATGTAGAATGAACAAAAAACTCGTTTGGGAACTAGCAATGAACCATTGTATTTTTTAATATTGTTCTTTTGTAATGACATTTTGCCATTTATTTTACTCCAGGATAGAAGGCATGAGGGCTCTCTTACTAATACCGCTGTTGACCATTGCTGCTGTAGTGCAGGCTCAGGGTGATTGGTATGAATATGAAGACCAAGATGATAACTGGGATCAAGAAACTGATTGGGGCCAAGGAGGCATGGGTCTAGGTCAGGGAGGAGGCATGGGACAAGGAGGAGGCCTAGGGCAAGGAGGAGGCATGAGCCAAGGAGGAGGCATGGGGCAAGGAGGAGGAATGGGCCAAGGTCAAGGAGGAGGCATGGGCCGAGGTCAAGGGGGAGGCATGGGTCTAGGTCAGGGAAGAGGCATGGGGCAAGGAGGAGGCCTGGGGCAAGGAGGAGGCATGGGACGACGACAAGGAGGAGGCATGAGCCAAGGAGGAGGCATGGGCCAAGGTCAAGGAGGAGGCATGGGCCAAGGAGGAGGCCTAGGGCAAGGAGGAGGCATGAGCCAAGGAGGAGGCATGGGGCAAGGAGGAGGAATGGGCCAAGGTCAAGGAGGAGGCATGGGCCGAGGTCAAGGAGGAGGCATGGGTCTAGGTCAGGGAAGAGGCATGGGGCAAGGAGGAGGCCTGGGGCAAGGAGGAGGCATGGGACGACGACAAGGAGGAGGCATGAGCCAAGGAGGAGGCATGGGCCAAGGAGGAGGCATGGGTCTAGGCCAAGGAGGAGGCATGGGTCTAGGCCAAGGAGGAGGCATGGGTCGACGGCAAGGCACAGGATGGGGTCATGGTCACCGTAGAGGTCATGGAATGGGTCATGGATGGAAACATGGGCATCGTGGAGGTATATACGAAACTAAAGCAAGAATTTTTAATTGAAAGTTAAAATTTCTGTTATACCGTGAAATAATTGTTGATCAAATACGAAATTCTCCGTGAAAAAGTGATAGTCCGTGAACAAGGGAGTTATTTTTTTTAAATTTTTTTTCTTTTATTACTGGTGGAGGGGGGGGGAGGGGGTTAATGTAAATGTCTGCGCTTGGTCTTCGGATGGGTCTGGTTGTACACAGCCAGGATTGCAATAGGTGTTAATAGGCAGTTAACCGTCCTAGAGTGCTCGACACTGACTTTTTTTACCTATAATTGAGTTTTTTTTTTTTTTGGGGGGGGGGGGGAGTGGGGGGGCGGTGGTGCCGTACAACTCTCTTCTCGACAGCTTTTGTGTGGTTAAACTGACCCCAAAAATTTAAGTTACTTTCAATATCTCTCAAGGGTCTGGTTTATTTTTTGTATGCTCTTCTATAGGCTGCAATGTCCGAAATTGTCAGTCCTGTTCTGGTAAATACGGGTGCACTCGCTGTAAGAACGGTTACATCCGGGACACGAAAGGGGGCAAGGTGACCTGCAGGAGAACGCGCCGCACAGGTATACCATCAATAATATATACACGTTTTTCCCCAATTTTTGACATTTTGGTTTACCAGTACAAGGCAATGTTTGTGTAGGGCCGTAGCAGGAGGTGGGGCACTGGGGGCCCGGCTAACAAAAAAAAAATAGAGTCTGCTGATGACTATGAGAATGGTGACATTGTGATGGCGCAAGAGAGGGTTGTTATTAAATGTTTTCATTAGTGTAATATTTCGTTTAATTCTAAAATTTTACTTAAATGCGGAATGCCTGGCGGCTGCGCGTCCTGTTATCATCGAAAATAACAACACAGAGAGCTCTTAAACATTCTCATGGGAGAGGAGAAAAAAAGCGCGCTCCCTGTGTGCTCGATCCCCGCGACGCCCTGGGTGCCCGAGGGTGGCCCAGTTGCGGAGTGCGTGGCTGCGCGTCCTGTCAACACCGAAAATAACAACAGAGAAAACTCTTAAACATTCTCATTATTAATATTCCCTTCAATTCTGAAGTCTTGCCCAGTTGCGGAGTGCGTGGCTGCGCGTCCTGTCAACACCGAAAATAACAACAGAGAAAACTCTTAAACATTATCATTAATAATATTCCCTTCAATTCTGAAGTCTTGCCCAGTTGCGGAGTGCGTGGCTGCGCGTCCTGTCATCACCGAAAATAACAACAGAGAAAACTCTTAAACATTCTCATTATTAATATTCCCTTCAATTCTGAAGTCTTGCCCAGTTGCGGAGTGCGTGGCTGCGCGTCCTGTCATCACCGACTGCTGCAGTGTCGTCGCTGCCAGGAAGGCATGTACCGTCTCACTCACTTTAGCTTCGATCGGTGTGTTAGCAAGTGCCCACGAGGCTTCCAAATAAAGAACGGGACCGGACCAGTTGATGGACCTTTCTGTGAGAAGAGTAAGTGCGTAACAGAACCAGACAGTTCTTCTATGATGAACAGATGCATGCTGCGTTATTTCAATCTTATGTGTAGGATTCTTTGGTGATGTGGTTAGTCCCCATAAATGATGGACATCAATGAGAAGTCTCATTAGGGGGACTCTCCAAAAAAGGAGACTAGGGTGATTGGCATATCTTCAAGGTATAAAAAATTTCGACCAACTACCATCCTTTAGGGGGTGTTAGAAGATTTTTTCGATTATTTCTCAGGGAAAAAAATCGAACAACTACAATTTTTAAGGCTGTTTAACGTTTCTTTCGATTCCGTTACCTGGTATAAAATTCGACCAATTGTTATTCCTAAGGGGGTATTAAACATTTTGCTCCGATTCTGCCATCTCTTAGGGTTGAAAATTCTTTCGGCCACACCAAATTTGCTATTTCTTAGGGGTGAGAATTTATGTTGACTACGCCCAAAGTGCCATCCCTTTGGGTTAAAATCAATTTTGCCGAAGATCACCCCCGTCTGGTTTTATCGGAGTCCTCCCCCCCCTCTCCTCCCCCGGGATATTTCTCTTGTGTTGTCAAAATCCGACACAAAAGTATATATTTGTAAACACAACGAAGAGGCAACCTGGTTGATTGAAACACGTATATTTCGACTCAATACACAATACTTTCTTAGAAAGTGATATAACCGTAATAACGAATGTTCATTTAAGCTTTAAATCAATAGTTCTTCCATTCGTATATAACTTCCACCAGATATAATGGTACGTAAGGCATAACACAGCGAGGCTCCACATCAAGTGGCCCCTTAAATGTATTGTTAGTAAGCACAGTCACTGAGGTCACTTAGAGAGTTAATCGCCAGTCACCAGTGATTCTTTAGGTGATACAGGTCCGCAGTGCAGTGCAACTTATAGATGTTTAGGGTCCTTATCCGAGAAGACTGGAAACACAGAAGAAATAATTTATTGTGACTCAAATTCAAATCAAGGCATGAATTCCCAGAGAGCCAGAATTCGAACCTAGATCACAGCGGTTAAGGGGCCGAAGACCGAATACGTCAGTCGCGCTTCCGTTTTTAAAGATAACTCTTTCTTATGTTTATTTTCCAGTGTGCGGTGTAAACAACTGTGAGGTGTGTCCCCGGTACGAGTCGTCCCTAAGACCGCAGTGTACGCGTTGCAAGGAGGGCTGGTACCGACTCCAAACCCAAAGAGGAATGTTCGGAAGCCAAGACCGGTGTGTAAAAAGGTGTCCTTTCGGTTACCGAGTGATGAACATTACCGGACAAGCCCCGTTCTGCGACGAGGAAAACACAGGTATTGCTGTATTGCTACAACAATCACACGGCCGTGGCAGGCAGGGGGGGGGGGGGGGGGGCAGCCCACTTGGTTAAAACGTGTATTCATAACAAGGCACCTTGGATGGGTGGATGAAAAAAATGTTCCCTAAGGTTATATTGCAGCAAGAACCATCTTGAAATGAATATCTCGAAGACGAAGGCACTTATCTTTAATAACGCCGGTGTTAGAATGAATGTTTCTAATTAAAAGTTTCTAAACACATCAATAGAAGAAAATAATCCAAAAGACCAGAATTTCCCTGCATTTTTTCGCTGCAAAGTCGAAATTTATCGTTCTTCCAGGGTGCTGACAACAAGCAGTCGGTCCACTGAGCGCGGTCGGGGCCTGGACACATTAGAAAATACAATGGTCTCTGCGGTTGCCATGGCATTGCATTGTATTTTCTATTATATCCAGGCCCCGACCGATAAATTTCGATTACCTAACACTAAGTAGGCACGTTGGAAGTTTTGTAACCAGTAAATTTGTGTTGTAAATCTGGCCATCACTGTAATCCAATATAAACTACTGCAAATGTGGATAATTAAACCCATTCATTAATTTATTCATTCATTACGAGTAACAACTATCTTAACATATATATTTTTTGATTCCTTGTTAATCTTAGGAACACCAACATACTACTAACCGATTGATTTCAGCGCCTTGTGCTATCCCCAATTGCGCAGTCTGCCCGGCGCGCAGTGGCTTCTGGTATAGGCGCAAGTGCACGCGTTGCCGAGACGGTTGGCTACGATACTCGCGCTTCTCCATGGATACCTGTGTCAGAAGTTGCCCCCGTGGTTACCAAGTGTCAAATGGAACTAACGATGCAGAAGGGCCATTCTGTCAAAAGATGCCGCAAAGTAAGATCACGAGTTCCACAGAAAGGTCACAAATAAAACGTTATTATGGAATTTAAGAAACTACGACGGCGACGGCGGGAGAACGTGATACCCCAAAAATATTTCATGCTTCGCGCTCAATTCTAAACTAGTTTTTTTCGAAATTCTCTTGTTTTTGTAGTCCCAAAATATATGGACAAGCCTCTAACCTTGTTTCTAACATAGCGAACAAAGATAGTCTAGTTTTCAGCGCTTACGTCCCATAAAACTTGTAGTTTTAAAGTTGTAGATTGAAGATAAAAGACTAAAATGTATCCATTTCAAAGTGCATTTCAACGTCTGGCTCTTTCAATTTTCAAGTGTTTTCTGCCTTAGCCGTTCTCGTCGCCGTTGCTTAAATTTTCTATTATTCATCCGCGGGAACCCTGGGAGCGAGAACGCGGCGGAACAAGGCCGGAGGAGTAGGAGGAGGCATGGGGCGGGAGAGAAGAGAAAGTGCGAGAAGTCTTCTCCTTTCTCTCTCTTTCTCCCGCCCCCTACCTCCTCCGCCGCCTCGTTACGCTGAGATTGACGCTCTAGGATGGTTATTATTGAAAATGGGTATTATTTATAGGAGTTGAAGAAAGCTACTTAAGGTTCTTGTAATTAAAGAATGTTGATCAACCACTCCTTTGTTATGGTTTATCATTGAAAATACCACAGTTAATTCGCAAGAAATCTTCAAAAAACAATCTACGAATTAAGTCTGGTTGGATATTAACGATATTTGATTGACAATATCTTGGTTACTCGCTTGAATTAGCCGATGGAAATGGATTCCTTGAGCGGGAGCATAAAATGGCGGCTGTGAGTGTTGTTTGCTACATCCTAATAATTTACGTTTGAATTTATCAGCTTGCCCTCAAATACCCGGATGTATTGACTGCCCTAACACAAACAGCTGCACCAGATGTAACTCACAGCTGAGCCTGCTTTTCATGGATCAGCGGCATCAATGTGTCGGGAGATGCCCTTACCGCTTTTTGAGAAAGAATGTTAATGGGTCATTCGTTTGCGAGTTGCGCGGATCAGAGGGTAATTTTGTCAGTTTGCTTTTTCAATAATTTAATAACGGTTGATATAACTTATTAATTGAGCGCAGTGTGTCTTCACAGAAATATAAGACTGGGGTCTTGAATGCACGGCCAAAGGCCGCAGGCTGACTTCGACTACTAGACAAACACTGCTATTTGAGGACATATTTCACCTATTTCACAAAAGGTTGTACACCTATTTCACAAAAGGTTGTACACCTATTTCACAAAAGGTTGTACACCTATTTCACAAAAGGTTGTACACCTATTTCACAAAAGGTTGTACACCTATTTCACAAAAGGTTGTCAGTGCAAATGCAGTGCAGTGCAGTGTAAATGGCTTATGGGTACTAATTATTCGTAAAATTAAAGATGTTAAATAAAGTCCAGCAATGTCAGAGCCAAGCATTAGTAACCTTTAATGGATAATTGTTTTTGATTTATCCATATTCTTCGAGAGGCATGTTTACTTTCGGTCGTAAAACTGCCATTTGCCAATCGCCATTTGCCATTTGCACTGACAACCTTTACTGAAATAGGTGTACAACCTTTATTGAAATAGGTGTATAATATTGAAGACTGTAATACTATTCTGATAATAACAGACTCAAAATGATTGTGTGCAATGTATTCTCGCTTTCAGTCACACGTGCTCCCTGTGCCTTTTTTAGGCTTTTGGATTTTGGCGCACTAGACCTGTGCAAAGGGCCTTAGGCTCCCTAGCCACCGGTCAACGAGAAAATACCGAGAATTAAATACCTTTCCTTTTTTTTTCGTTTTTTATCTTTTGACATGTGGTGGTATCCAGCTCTCCCTCATTGGTTTGTGGTCGTCGTAACTGCCCTCTCAACAACAACAACAAAAACAACAACGTATTGCTGAACACGGATTTAACTAAAGGATATTGATTCTTTTGGTTAATTTACTTTTGTTTTGTTTTTGTTTTTGTAGAAGGCTGTCTAGACTCAATGTGTTTCAGGTGCAAAAAGGGTTACTACTTTCTTGAGAAAGATGGAAAGTTTTGTCATAGAAGCTGTCCTAATGGCTACTATCAAAAGTACGGACGATGCCTAAGTAAGTATTATCAAAATGTCTAAAAAAACAATGGCGATGGCGATAAAAATTATTCGTTTCTTTCATTTCGACATGATACTTTTCTTATGATAATTAGCGATTTAGTGAAATCTCAAGGTCTTGTAAAAATAACTACACGAGAGAGCCCGCGGAATGAGCCCGCGGAAATAATGAATGTAATGTCAGCCTCTGTAGCCCTGATAGGGACTAATATTATGTATAAGCAAAAACATAAATGGTTGAAAAATACACAGGGGGGTCGCACCCCCCCCCCCCCCCCATCTCATATTGGCGGCCAAAAGTGGGTCATTCCTCTTTAAGGAATCTTCAAATACTATGCTCTTTCCATATGAGACCTATGACTACGCACCCCCCCCCCCCCCCCCCTCAGCCAATCCTGATAAGGCGACTGTATTATATGGTCAGAAGAGGGCGA
Organism: Nematostella vectensis; assembly: GCF_932526225.1. Classification (NCBI taxonomy): domain Eukaryota; kingdom Metazoa; phylum Cnidaria; class Anthozoa; order Actiniaria; family Edwardsiidae; genus Nematostella; species Nematostella vectensis. The sequence continues at coordinate 10,556,566 of NC_064048.1, read as the reverse complement.
AAAGGCATCTAAGATTTTACCTTGCCTTTCAATGAATTTATAAAAGCTATGCCTTTAGAGACATATTTTGAAAGGGGAGGCTGTTACTGTCGCTAAAACAAGCATTATCTTGCGTTTTCAGAATGCTTGAAATCGTGTGAAACTTGCAACAGTCCTATGAATTGTGAAACATGCAAGAAAGGCTTGTTTAAGATGAGCGTCTGGTCCAATCCTCAGAACAACATATGTGTACGCGAATGCCCTCTGGGTTACAAGGAGACAAATGAGCAGATCTGTCGAAAAGGTAAGTGCAAAATTGAGTGACATGCTGCTTGAAATATAACTGACACTTAACGACACACACTGACAAGTTTTATCTTCTACTAATGTCGAGACAGGTCTTCAATGGACTATATGCCCGACAGTTTCCAATTCATTCAAATAAGCCAGTAAATTGATGCCAACCTAGTGTCGTCGGAATTGAATGTTTTTCCTTACTTGTATACACTCTTTTTTTATAAGAACCATTTTTAAAAGAACGTCTAGCCTGAGATTTCAACAAATTTTATTTAAAACATGCTAAGAACATACCGAGGCTCAGATAGCAGAATTTTTTTTTCTCATATGAAGAAACCGCTGTCGTTTTAGGGGTCTGGTACCGAGGAATTTTAGTTTCTTTTCAGAAGCTTTCTCCATTGACTAAAGATGGTCACAGTCACTTTTTTTCTGTTCTGAATACAATTCACAAAGTTTGCGAAGCACCTGTGATACGGCAGCCCTAAAAATTACAAGATTCGTGCAGTTATTCCAAATAAGGAATGTATTAGTTTCCTTATATGGAAGTGACCGCGTCTGGGAAAAAACGACATTTTTTGGCTAAATTTTCTTGATATGTTTTTAGTCCTGATGCGTCCTAAAATGCTGAATCAAATTGTGCTCTTGTAACAACCTTATTATGGCTATTGATCATTAGTGTAATTCTCTTCCTTATAATTTATTTGGTATTATATTCCTATATACACTAAAATTCAAGAACATCGTCAAAACATTAAGCCTTAAAATTCTCCAAAAATAAGAACGGCTCAGCCTCAACTAAAAATTAGATGTTCTTATAAAAAACAAGAATGTACACCACCAAGTGACAAAATATTAAATTACGATTCTATAGTATACATAGTCAACAGAAAACGTTTACTATCAATAACAAATCTCAATTTAGAGTTTCTGCCCTTTTCTCGGCAAATTTAGAATACTTTGCAATCAATAGGTCGACAAGTTAAGGGTTTATTATAAAAAATTGAAAACTGTCGGGCATTTAGTCCATCTAGGACCTTTCCTGACTGTCGGGCATTTAAGTCATCCATTGAGGACCTCTCCTGACTGTCGGGCATTTAGTCCATTGAGGACCTTTCCTGACTGTCGGGCATATAGTCACTGTGTATTTAAATACAGCGGCTCGTTCGAATAAGATCCACGCCTATGAGAAAAAAAAAATCCCCCTCCCAAAATAAGCGCCTATGCTAGAGGAATAATTTTACTAAACGCTTTCTCCGTACACAGCGCCTGGATTAAGAGAAAAATTATAATTAGTGTCACCCCCGAATTAGTGCCTCGCCTAAACGTGTGATATTGTTCTGTAAAAATGTTTACAACACTCGTTCCATATAAAAAAACTGTCGTTTTTCTAGCTCGCTCGGTCATTTCCTTCTTAGGCATTACATACCATATTTGGGAGTTCGTTTCAGTCATTCTTTCGCTTTTTTATCGCTCTAGAGCTTTGTAAGTCGAGAATTTTTATGTAAACTTGTAGGAATTCGTGTTAACAAATACAATTTTGCTGGCAGTCAACTTAGATGTCCTAGTCCCTTAGATGTCCTAGTCCCTAACGTTTTAGAATATCACAGGTCTCTCGTGCGCTCGCCCCAGGCTCTTTTAGACCATTTAGAAAAACGACAGCCATCGATGTTCTGACTCTGTTCTTGCCTCGCTTTAGTGTGTCACGTGACCAACTGTCTTAGCTGCGAGAGTGTCAGCTATCATGGTCGGCGTCACTGCGACACTTGCAGGCCTGGTTACCACAAACACTCGATCCACGCAAAGTTTGGATTTGGCATGATCTATGACGACGTGTGTGTTAAGGAATGTCCCAAAGGCTACCGTGTGGAGATGAACACATTGGGGGGAACTGTTTGTGCGAAAGGTAGGCGATGCTCACTTCGTTGCCAGTAATATTTGCACTAAACGGGTCGCGTTGTACGAATCACTCATGTCGGGTGATTTTGTAGTAAATAGCTTTCCAATCATGCCGCCATTTTATACTCCCGGTCAATGGCGATTGACTTAAAGCATCCATTTCCATCAGCTAATTTAAACAAGTAACCAAGATATTTTCAATCAAATATCATCAATAAAATGTCAGACTTCATCCGTAGTTTGTTATTTTGAAGTTTCCTGGCAAATAAACCGCTGTTTTTTCAATTATATACAATAACAAAAAGTGGGTGATCGACATTCTTTAAGTTTACTAACCAGCCTTATCAAGACCAATAAGGACTATCACGCCGCCGCCATTTTATGCTTCCGCCACAATACCGAGTGACTAAAAAAAAATCCATTGGCTAATTCAAGCAAGTGACTAAGAAACGTTCAATAAAATAGCATTAATTAAGTATAATGCCTGGTGCACACTAGTGACATAACGACATAATGACATAGGCACGTGCACCTATTAAGTTCATATGTTCAAGTGTGAATGGCTCGACATTTTGACATAAGCCCAACATAACGACATGAACATAACGGCATAAGAGAAAAAACATGTTTTTTCTTTATGTAATTATGTCCATGTCGTTATGTCGGGCTTAAAAGAGTGCGCGCGCCTATGTTGTTATGTCGTTGTGTCACTAGTTTGCACTAGTCATAACAGTTCAACCGTGAATGGCTATTTTGAAGTTTTCTTGCAAATGAACTGATGTATTTTCAATTGTAAACAATATGAAATATGGTTGAGCGAAATTCTTTAATTGCAAAAAATAAAGTTATACAAATATAAATATGTATTAGTTTTCTAAGAGATGTTTTATATATTATATTTTTATATGACTTCATTCACGTCAGTATAAAAAAAGAATGTGCATTATCAATAGTAATCCATTGTAAGCAAACAATTATCATTTATTACAGGAAACCCAACACCGGGTCCCCGACCAACTGCATTCGAAAAGATGTCGACGACTCCCGATAACATTCCGACTTCCTCCGATGAGATTCCGACCACTTATGAGCTCAAATCAACAACTAACGTCAAACCTTCCCCAAAAGGAGAGAAACTCCCCGAGTACACTACAGCCTCGCCCAACAATGAAAATCTACCTTAAATGAAGCTACTTAAAGTCAGTGCAGATGTTTTTAGCTATGGGACAATGACTGTTACTTAAGCGAACTAATTTGTTTTGTATACGATGGTTTCATAGAACTTTATGCGCAAAATGCTCGCGCGAAATGTGTGCTTAGGACTAGAAATAAGTGCTTGGAGAACTTTCTCATGTATTAAAACTCTTATTTTTCCCCGAAACTTAACACTTTTAAAGCTACCGAAGAATCGAAATGTATGCTGCATTCCTACCAAACCATGTTTAGTTAAACAAGGTTTTTCTTTGCCTGATAACTGGCCAAGTTTCTCATTGTGTTGAATTCTTACTAGCTAAATGATCACTTAAAAACGTGTACAGCACAATCTATTCAGTTTTGTTCTTGGTTCTGTCCACTCTTGGGGGATTGAGATTTAAACCAATTTAATTAAACCAACCTTTAAACTTTTACGTGCTGGTGTTAAAGCGTTAGTTTTTTTTTCTAAAAATTGTCTGTTCCTTTTTCCCAGGAGGGACCATTCCTTTTTTTTTTTCCAACCAGCAGTGGTTAGGCCTGGCATTTTTTCCCAGCCACATGATATTGTTAGTCATTTTAGCACATAAATAATTAACTGTATAGCCGGTCTTTACGTTTTTTCCCCAAGCAACCACTCATAACAATAACAATAACAATAACAATAACAATAACAATAACAATAACAATAACAATAACAATAACAATAACAATAACAATAACAATAACAATAACAATAACAATAACAATAACAATAACAATAACAATAACAATAACAATAACAATAACTAACAATAACTAACAATAACAATAAATAAATAAATAAATAAATAAATAAATAAATAAATAAATAAATAAATAAATAAATAAATAAATAAATAAATAAATAAATAAATAAATAAATAAATAAATAAATAAATAAATAAATAAATAAATAAATAAATAAATAAATAAATAAATAAAATTTCTAGCACAATTAGTTCGACAGGCTGCGGAACAGATATTTTTGCGGAACAGATCCGTGTTCTGCCCTTGTTTTCTTTACGAAGGGCCAGCCTGAGATTTCGAGATGTTCCTCAGGTGTTTTTAAATTTCAGTGTATATAAAAATGCACCCAATGAACAATAGAAGACAATTACACAAATGGGCAATAACATTATTTATGGTTGTTATTATTGACGCAATTTTATTCAGCATTTCAGAACACATCACACTTTCAAATATTTTGCTGCAATAGCCGAGCTTCGACATGTTCTTAGCATGTTCTCAGAATTTGGTGAAATCTCAGGCTGGACTTGATAGGGTAAAGAGTGAATAACTCGTTCTTTGAATATCCATGTCAATCTCCTGATCGCGCTCGGTACATATCCTTGTTCTACCCACCCTTCCCTCCAGAAAAGACCACCCCATTGAATTTCGCCAGTGGCGTTTGACTAAACGATTGTTTTCATAAGTTGCACATTACTAATTTATGGTTTAACGGAGTCGCAGTTGGTGTATGCAAGTAAGTATAACAGCCTTCTACAGTCAGTCTTCCGTCAGACAACTCTAGGACAACCAAATAAGGGGTAAGTTTGTTAACCGTATTACCATTTCCTCCTCAGCAATACATGGTTTTCATACGTCGCAAGCGAATCAGGAAAATCAAAGCTGCCTTTGAAGGTTTGACAACTCCACTGTTGTGCTTGGTTATTGTAAACGGAGAGATTTCGAGAGGGAAATTAAAACAATCATTGCGTATTAGACATTACATTTTTTTTTTATTTCGACAAATATTATTTTGGGTGAAATAATTCTTTTATTTCGACTGGTGTTGTCGAGTTCTAGCATAGTTACTTCTAGGGTTATATCAAAGTTAAAGCAAACGCTTATCGGAGAATTCCAATCAACTCTTTATCGCGGGCTCCCATAGTTATTTGTAGCACGAGTGATAAGGCCAAGCAATACAAAGAGGATTACATGGGGCTCTCGGTGAATAAACTTTATCAGGATATGTTTATATGTAACATATTTTAGCCATACAATTCCTAAAGTCTCGCGCGTCAAAACCTTTTGTATTGTAAAATTGTAGTCTAAGAGGGCGCTTATTTATGAGTTTACTTCAAGCGTTCTTTCATTAAAAAAAAGGAGCAAGGAGCAAGGACAAGGAGCCTTCACACCTGGAGCTATTTGTAGTTATAATGTACGGTCGCACCAGCAGCATCCCTGACAAGGAGCCTTCACACCTGGAGCTATTTGTAGTTATAATGTACGGTCGCACCAGCAGCATCCCTGACAAGGAGCCTTCATACCTGGAGCTATTTGTAGTTATAATGTACGGTCGCACCAGCAGCATCCCTGACAAGGAGCCTTCACACCTGAAGCTATTTGTAGTTATAATGTACGGTCGCACCAGCAGCATCCCTGACAAGGAGCCTTTACACCTGGAGCTATTTGTAGTTATAATATACGGTCGCACTCAGCATCATCCCTGACAAGGAGCCTTCACACCTGTAGCTATTTGTAGTTATAATGTACGGTCGCACCAGCAGCATCCCTGACAAGGAGCCTTCACACCTGGAGCTATTTGTAGTTATAATATACGGTCGCACCAGCATCATCCCTGACAAGGAGCCTTCACACCTGAAACTATTTGTAGTTATAATGTTCGGTCGCACTTGCACTTGTCTGGAGGAGGATGCGGCAAGGGCAGACATCTTCCCAAAGAGAAAAAGAATAGGGGTTCTCCACCAATATCTGCTGCTCTGCTTCAGCACATCTTGCGCGCTGCTTACATCGCTGGTCATTACTGGGTCAGGCACTCACTGCCTGTCCTACAATTTCTTCACCATCTGAATGGGAAAAATAAACCGGCAGTGGACAGTGGGATCCTGTCTAGACTCTTCCAGAGCTGTCAAGTGTTTGTCAGTCGTTGCTCCTATGTGGGTGTTAACCGGAGAAAGTGTGGGTGTTAACCGGAGAAAGGATGCGTGGTCGATGCAAGTTCGTCTAGTGGAACATCCCAGACACAACCATGTGGGGCCAATAAAACGCAAACTATCCAAGTTGGTAAGAGCTAAAACCAAATGGAAATTATATAGGCTGTATAACTCTTTCTGTTTTCGTAGATTTGCATACCGTGCAATTTTTAACTCAAAATCTTGGACAACGCGTCATTTCACGCGAGGTCGATGACATCCCGTCACCCCCTGTCGCGTGCGAGTTCGATGGCATCCCGTCATCCCTTGTAGCGTGCAAGTTCGATGACATCCCGTCACCCCTTGTCGCGTGCAAGTTCTATGACATCCCGTCACCCCTTGTCGCGTGCGAGTCCGATGACATACCGTCATCTCTTGTCGCGTGCGAGTTCGATGGCATCCCGTCAACCCTTGTAGCGTGCGAGTTTGATGACATCCCGTCACCCCTTGTCGCGTGCGAGTCCGATGACATCCCGTCATCCCTTGTCGCGTGCGAGTTCGATGGCATCCCGTCATCCCTTGTCGCGTGCGAGTTCGATGACATCCCGTCATCCCTTGTCGCGTGCGAGTCCGATGGCATCCCGTCATCCCTTGTCGCGTGCGAGTTCGATGGCATCCCGTAACCCCCTGTCGCGTGCGAGTTTGATGACATCCCGTCATCCCTTGTCGCGTGCGAGTTCGATGACATCCCGTCATCTCTTGTCGTGTGCGAGTTCGATGGCATCCCGTCATCCCTTGTCGCGTGCGAGTTCGATGGCATCCCGTCATCCCTTGTAGCGTGCAAGTTCGATGACATCCCGTCACCCCTTGTCGCGTGCAAGTTCTATGACATCCCGTCATCCCTTGTCGCGTGCGAGTCCGATGGCATCCCGTCATCCCTTGTCGCGTGCGAGTTCGATGGCATCCCGTCAACCCTTGTAGCGTGCGAGTTTGATGACATCCCGTCACCCCTTGTCGCGTGCAAGTTCGATGACATCCCGTCACCCCTTGTCGCGTGCGAGTCCGATGACATCCCGTCATCCCTTGTCACGTGCGAGTCCGGTGACATCCCGTCATCCCTTGTCGCGTGCGAGTTCGATGGCATCCCGTCATCCCTTGTCGCGTGCGAGTTCGATGGCATCCCGTAACCCCCTGTCGCGTGCCAGTTTGATGACATCCCGTCACCCCTTGTCGCGTGCGAGTCCGATGACATCCCGTCATCCCTTGTCGCGTGCGAGTCCGATGGCATCCCGTCATCCCTTGTCGCGTGCGAGTTCGATGGCATCCCGTAACCCCCTGTCGCGTGCGAGTTTGATGACATCCCGTCACCCCTTGTCGCGTGCGAGTCCGATGACATCCCGTCATCCCTTGTCGCGTGCGAGTCTGATGGCATCCCGTCATCCCTTGTCGCGTGCGAGTCCGATGGCATCCCGTCATCCCTTGTTGCGTGCGAGTTCGATGGCATCCCGTCACCCCCTGTCGCGTGCCAGTTTGATGACATCCCGTCACCCCTTGTAGCGTGCGAGTCCGATGACATCCCGTCATCCCTTGTAGCGTGCGAGTCCGATGACATCCCGTCATCCCTTGTCGCGTGCGAGTCCGATGGCATCCCGTCAACCCTTGTAGCGTGCGAGTCCGATGGCACCCCGTCATCCCTTGTCACGTGCGAGTCCGATGACATCCCGTCACCCCTTGTCACGTGCGATTCTGATGGCATCCCGTCATCCCTTGTCGCGTGCGAGTCCGGTGGCATCCCGTCATCCCTTGTCGCGTGCGGGTCCGGAGGCATCCCGTCATCCCTTGTCACGTGCGAGTCTGATGGCATCCCGTCATCCCTTGTCGCATGCGAGTTCGATGGCATCCCGTAACCCCCTGTCGCGTGCCAGTTTGATGACATCCCGTCACCCCTTGTCGCGTGCGAGTCCGATGACATCCCGTCATCCCTTGTCGCGTGCGAGTCCGATGGCATCCCGTCATCCCTTGTCGCGTGCGAGTTCGATGGCATCCCGTAACCCCCTGTCGCGTGCGAGTTTGATGACATCCCGTCACCCCTTGTCGCGTGCGAGTCCGATGACATCCCGTCATCCCTTGTCGCGTGCGAGTCTGATGGCATCCCGTCATCCCTTGTCGCGTGCGAGTCCGATGGCATCCCGTCATCCCTTGTCGCGTGCGAGTTCGATGGCATCCCGTCACCCCCTGTCGCGTGCCAGTTTGATGACATCCCGTCACCCCTTGTAGCGTGCGAGTCCGATGACATCCCGTCATCCCTTGTAGCGTGCGAGTCCGATGACATCCCGTCATCCCTTGTCGCGTGCGAGTCCGATGGCATCCCGTCAACCCTTGTAGCGTGCGAGTCCGATGGCACCCCGTCATCCCTTGTCACGTGCGAGTCCGATGACATCCCGTCACCCCTTGTCACGTGCGATTCTGATGGCATCCCGTCATCCCTTGTCGCGTGCGAGTCCGGTGGCATCCCGTCATCCCTTGTCGCGTGCGGGTCCGGAGGCATCCCGTCATCCCTTGTCACGTGCGAGTCTGATGGCATCCCGTCATCCCTTGTCGCATGCGAGTTCGATGGCATCCCGTCATCCCTTGTTGCGTGCGAGTTCGATGACATCCCGTCATCCCTTGTCGCGTGCGAGTTCGATGACATCCCGTCACCCCTTGTCGCATGCGAGTTCGATGGCATCCCGTCATCCCTTGTCGCTTGCGAGTTCGATGACATCCCGTCACCTCTTGTCGCATGCGAGTTCGATAGCATCCCGTCATCCCTTGTCGCTTGCGAGTTCGATGACATCCCGTCATCCCTTGTCACGTGCGAGTCTGATGGCATCCCGTCACCCCTTGTCGCTTGCGAGTCTGATGGCATCCCGTCAACCCCTTGTCGCGTGCGAGTCCGATGGCATCCCGTCATCCCTTGTCGCTTGCGAGTTCGATGACATCCCGTCATCCCTTGTCGGGTGCGAGTTCGTTGTTATCCGTGCACCTCTTGTCGCGTGCGGGTCCGATGGCATCCCGTCATCCCTTGTCGCGTGCGAGTCCGATGACATCCCGTCACCCCCTGTCGCGTGCAAGTTCGATGGCATCCCGTCATCCCTTGTCGCGTGCGGGTCCGATGGCATCCCGTCATCCCTTGTCGCGTGCGGGTCCGATGGCATCCCGTCATCCCTTGTCGCGTGCGAGTTCGTTGTCATCCGTGCACCTCTTGTCGGCTGCTAGTTCGATGGCATTCCGTAACCACTTTTCGCTCGCTTGTCCGATGGAATTTCGTCACCCTTTACTGCAAGTCGGGATGGCACCCGGTCGCCACTACTGGCATGCGAGTCCGATGGCATTCCCTCACCGCGATAACGATAAAATTAAGTCATCCCTGTTGTCTACGAGTCTGATGGCAATCCAGCCATTTTCTGTCTTGTATACACATAATATGAGCCAAATTGTGCACCTCGGTAAGCTGGAATTTTCCCGCAATTAGGCTAAAATTTGGTTTTAGACCGAACAACAAAGCTACTTTGCCCTTTATTACGATTTTCAATGTAAACTGTTCAACAAATTTATCTTGGCGGCCATCTTGGATTTTTTAATTTCCATGAAATCAAAGGAATCTTTGTACGGATTTACGTGAAACTATAGAAATGCTTAATAGTCAATCTATGAAGTATGATTGTTAGGAAAAGTCTATAAAAAAATTACCTTTACTTTCTCACCTTACTATATGGATATCTGCTTAAATACTTGACATGCCAAAAAAACTGGAAGTTCAAGGATCTGGGCGTGGCGTCTTAGCAAAAGCTGCCAAGTTTCTGCCAGTCGAACGTTTTGCAATATTTTTTCAGATATATATTTACGTATTTATCGTTACTTTTTGGGGGTTATTGTCATAATCCACTATCTCTGTGCGCTCTGTAAGTACCAGGAAAGGGTGTCCCGTGTATGGATGAATGGAACACACGTATCTCTTAATCAGGCTGCAAGGTAATAAGGCCAATATCATTTTAAAATGTACATGTTAAATGTACATTTCTATTTTTTAAGCAAAAATAAATTACACCTCTATAAAACTGTAAGTACTATAAGCCTCTAGAAAGAAACTAAGGTTCCTCGGTACCAGACCCTCAAAATGACAACGTTTTCTTCCTCATAAATTACTCGTGATGCCAAGATATATTTTTCTGTACTAATATAATACGCACTGCTTATGGGATATTATGACACGCTATACAGCTTATGGGGTCTTATGACACGCTATACAGTTTTATTCCATATCTCTTGGTTAGACCCTGACGAACGAGTAAGAGTTTCGAGAGAAAAAAATCTTTTATGAACAAGTATCTTATTAGGAAGAACCTAGGGTGCTACTTATCATTCAGGCAGAATTTATCAAGTAAAATGATCATTTTGAATGTTTCCTATGGCTAGGTTATAGTGTTAATTTACTTTTAATACTTTTAATTCCCTTTGTGTTCCATGAACAATAAAAGCACCAGAGCCGTTGCTTCGTCTGCCATTCGGTGATACCGAAGATACCCCGAGTTCGATTTACTCGCCTACCATAGGCTCGCTCTGCATTTCGTGCATCTTTCGTTGGCACTTCGGGCCGACAATACGATATCGATGAGTACACTCTTTTTTTTATAATAACCTTTTTTCATAAATGTCTTTTTTATAATAACCTTTTTTAATAAGAACGTTTTTATAAGAATCTTTTCTATAAAATTATAAGAACTTTTTTATAAGAACTTTTTTTAAGAATATTTTTATAAGAACCTTTTATATCTTTTTAATAAGAACCTTTTTATAAGAACCTTTTTTATAAGAACCTTTTTATAAGAACCTTATTTTCTATAAGAATATAAGAACCTTTTTTATAAGAACCTGTGTATTTAGAAAATCGTTTGAACATATTCAGCCTTAAAATGTCTCAAAATAAGAACGGCCCAGCCTCAATTGAAAATTGGACGTTCTTATAAAAAAAGAGTAAAACCCATAACAGCTATTGAACAAGGGTACTATTAAACAAACACGATATCCAGGTTAACAAGATATGTCGTGACATAAAACACTTACAGAGGTACTCGCATTACAAATGACTTAGATTAGTATAATCTACCAAAAATACATAATCTATCGCGTTAAATATACGACCTTAGTTTGCTGTGCCCCTCGAAGAAACCTTAGCATGCAATACGTGGAGGTTCGAAACATAAAATTACAGAATAAGTAGAAGTAATACATTTTAATGGTTAATTTCTTTCTTTATTTTTTATGGGTGTTTTTACTGTGTTATATATAATTAATTTCGTCGAATTTCTCCATATATATAGAATATGAAAAGTCTTTTTTATAGAGAGACTAGTGTATTGTCTAATGACAATCGACAAAACAAAGAAAAAATACATTTTGGTTAGGGAGTAGCCATCAGTCTTTACTTCTAAGATGCTGGATAAAGCATAAAATACGTTTGCTCGTATTTATGTCGTTATATACATACTAACTAGACAAAATGCTTATTATAAATGCACAAAAGATCAGATCCCAAAGCGACCAGGAGTGTTTATGATATATTCTATTCGGCAAAATATATTAGCATCTAAATCGCACATCATAACCTAGTATGAGGTCTTCCACGAGAATGCGTACCCCCAAATGAAGGTAAAAACATCAGGCAGGAGTGTATTGACTATGCATGCTTTAGATGAAACCTAGCAGCGGTTGTTTTATTAGAACACTTTTAGACTGTGTGGCCCATTACACTGCACGTCAACGTACCAATATTAATACGTTTGAACTAACGATTAATTGCACATTAGGATATTGGGGCGTGCAATACTCATTGCATATGATCATAAAGCCATTTTGACTCTGACTACTAGGAATCGCGCGAGACACATGTACTGTGTTTTGTTGAATAACTCATCTATTACGTACATATCTATCCCACACCAAACTATAGCGTTGACAGTTGATTTTAAAAGCAACAAGCTATATTCACGGAGAAAGGGGCAAACACGTATGTATACATCATTTATGTTTTTTTTTCTGTTTGGTAAACTAAAGTGGAATTTTGTGGGTTTTCTCGATCACTTAATCCGATAAGTAGTATTTGGTATGAGCGCTTTTTTTAAGATTTTCAAATGTATGCCTCGATATGGTTCTCGCTTCAGCCTTGATGACTTGATGTCTGTATGTCCTTTGTGCCATTCCTCCTCCTCTATACCTTCCCACATACTCCCCCTCCCTCCCCGCCAGGCTATTTCCCTATCTCCCTGCCCTTTTCCCCATGCCTTCCATCCCGTCTTCCTTCCTCGTCATGCCTCGCCTCCCTATGCATGCCCTACAAACACTAAAACCATCTCCTAATTCTGTAATTTGTCGACGATGAAGCAACTCAATGTGATTTGTGTTAATCAATTCCATCGGTTAAGAATAACAATGATATCAAAACCATGTAATATGTATGTTATACAAATCAGTAGCAGACTCCACCCCCCGCCCCCCCCCCCCCCCCTCCCCTGCTAGGGCCCTTATAACCTAAGGTACTGTCAAGGCGTATAAACCATGAGCTCGGGGGAACTGCTAACTACGCCTTGTACAGTCCGCGTATTTCCATTTATAGCATTTCCATCTGCATTTTAGCCTGCCTTATTCCATATTTATGTAGCAAGTAAATCATACCCACACACGATTTTCGCTTTACTGCCGCCCTTTATTAGACCCGCGGCTAGAATACTAGAAATGAAATAATAGCGCTATGACGCCTGCAACATATGAGTCTACGAAAGACCCTCTTTTCTTCGTTTATGGCTTTCTCTCGTTGGTTTTAAAGCAGTTTGCGTGGTCATTATAATCATCATTAGGCCGTGAAAGCCGTAAGTAGCTGTATACTGATTACTCTAACAAGTGAGCTTAGTTCGAGTAGGACTCAAGGCCATTACACCCTTAAACCTTACCAGATGGCTCTCTTGAGGCTAGCAAAGGGGCGAGCAGAAATGCGCAGAATTTTTCGATATTCTAATCGGCAAAAGCGACAAACAGATGTCTGTCACTACGAACAAGGGCTAAAGAAAGGTAAAAAAAAGCATTTTGCATACAGAATATGCTTTCTGCTCTTTTAGATAACAACTGTTTTTATCTACGCTTGCGGCCAGCACATGATCCTGTAAAAAAAAAAAACAAGCATTAGCGCATCTTGATACAGACTTCTTTGTTCTGTAAGCACACTGTTAGAAAAACACCAAATATTATTGGTAAGCATCAGTATTTTGGGGTTCATGGTTCGGTTCTAACTCAACAATAGCGAGTAAAGCTTTTAGCTGTCAAAAGTCTTTCACTTATTTATTGCTTGAATTAGCCGAAAATTGGTACTTTCAGCAAGTCTATGTACTGAGAAATAAGACGGCTTACTGTGTTATAAATTACAATAAGCACAACACCTGGAGTGTTTTGCCATAATCAGAAACAATATCCAAGCGACATGACGGAAAAACATGGAAAACGCGCAATTCCAGATATATCTTAATTCGATGTGAAATGGACTTATTTAAAGCGTCACGTCATGTTTTTCCGTCATGTCTATCCAAGCCACAAACACCCACAGGGTGCCCGAAGGGTACTCTGGTTCCAGAGCCTCGAACGTCTCTCTATTAGTGGCCAGCTAGCTCGAGCTTGAGCATCCCCCTCCCCCCACAACGGCCGAAGGTCCACTTTCGGTTCCCAATGGACGTGCTATTTGTAGGCAAAACTATAAAGCATAAGCTAGATCACTCTGGTATGTAGCCAAATCCGACAATTAACGTCTCATTAAGATACTGCAAAGGCATGGAAAAATCCCTTTTTGTTCTTTCGGGGATGGTCAGATCTTTATCAGAGAACTCCTCCCCTCCCCCCCCCCCCCCCGGAAAAAGTAGGTCCACTTTATAGGATTTCGCACACCCCCCATGAAAAATCCTGGGTACGTGCCTGTAGAGAGACCAAAAGGGAGTTTAAATAGAGAGACCAAATAGAGTACCAAAAGGGCGATGTCTTAGCACTTTCATACCTAGATGAAATCCTGTATTTTCTTTCGACTTCTTTATACGATGAACGATTTGAGACTAGCAAGGCCCCTCGAACTCAAACAATGCAATGTGACTGGTGTTCATAAGTCATCTTGGAATTTTAAAAAGTAGAAATAAATAAACAAAAATACAAGCAATTTTATAGCACATTTTACTCAGTTTTTAAGCGCTTTAGATTTCAAATCCTTAACGTATTAAGAATACCCATGGTGGGACTGAGGGCCAACTTCTGTTAGGGCGATGTCTTAGCACTTTCATACCTAGATAAAATCCTTTATTTTCTTTCGATTTCTTCATACGATTTGAGACTAGCAAGGCCCCTCGAACTCAAACAATGCAATGTGAATGTGCAAAAGTCATCTTGAAATTTTAAAAAGTAAAAATAAATAAACAAAATACAAGTACTTTTTTAGCACATTTTACTCAGTTTTTAAGCGCTTTAGATTTCAAATCCTAATACGTATTAAGAGTATCCATGGTGGTACTCGAGGGCCAACTTCTGTTATTCAAGTCAAGTCAATTTCAGGTCCTAGAAACAGAAAGATACTCTGTTGATATCCATGCCCGTTTCAGTAGAGGTTGCGAGGCCCTAATAGTGGATGCTAAACCTGCCATAAGTTCAAAAGTCACTGACGACCTTCCCTCGACTGGATTCCCCGCAGGGCGGGATTACAGCAGAAGCGATAAGTGTGTAGTGTGAAGACGACTTAGTGAGTGTGTGATAACAATGATCTCCTTAATACACAATAGTACAGAGCACGCAATGGTTCTATTCAAATGGTGTGAAGTCTGATTATATTGGTAGATTATGTGTAATCGGGACCTATCATTTATATTCTTTTATATTTATTTTTTATTTATATTATATTTTTATTTATATGAGATAGTCCTGAATTAGTAAAGGTGCAAAAAGAGAAGAAGAAAAATAGTCGGTCTGTATTGTCATAAAAAGCTGTTTCAGAGTAACGATAGACAACCACCAGAAAATCCTTTAGCCTGCCAAAAACACCTAATGCTATGCATGCCATAACGAAAAATATGTAGGGCACATGGAGTCCCCCATTTGCTATCTGAGTCATAAGATTCGCAACTCGGATGAAAACCACTGATATTAACCGCGCTTTCCTTTTGGTAGCCGGCCCACGCAAACTTACCGCTTTTAGGTAAACACAGACTACAAGTAGAATTTCCCGTAGCAGGTTGTCTATGAAAAACACAAACAAAGCTTTATTAGCAGCTTTACGGGAATTTTGATGTCTTAATAAATCGCCTAATTTGAATCCCAGATCCATTCGATAATCTATTATTGGCAGCGTCCTGTAATAACCAAACTGTCGCATTCCTGCTGACTTAGTGCACTCATTTTCTTTATGGTCCTAGTTTAGTATGATACAGTATACAGCGCTGTTCTTTGACTACGAGCAGCAGAGTTGCTATAAGCAGGAGAAAGCGTTGATGCGTCTAGTTAAAATGTGATGTGATTACGGAAGCGTTTTTTGATGGGCATAGCACGGCTTGCTTGTTGTGATTGATAAAGGTTGTCGTAAATGTGCGAGAAAAGATAGCTGTACAAGGCACCGCTTGCAAATCACGGTATGTGAGACTATCGCACAATCTAAATTAGCTTATGGTAAAATCAAAATTACTACGCATTACAACTCATTCAGAAAACTTGTGTAACTTTGGCGAAGGGTACGACAAAAGTTGTTATCAGAAAACCAGTTAGGGAACTAACACTATGTTTTAAGAAATAATACATTTTAGTGTAAAAAAACCTCCTTAGTTGAAATGGTTATTCTATTAAATAATACGCTTACAATGTACTTTGAGCGGAACTCTTTATTAAGACAAAAGCTAAATGAGAAAACATGGCGCCTTCTAATGATAAGATGGTAGACACATTTATTCGTTCTCTCACCGCAATAACGTTATGGCCCAGCCCATAGTAGCGTACACATCTGATAACAAGTCGATCACGCGAAGTTGAGATCTCTATTCTCCGTGTCGACTGCGTCACCACAAGCCCACTAGTTCACGGAATATAGCCCTACAGGACGTGCGCTAAGACAGCTTTTTACTGACTACCCAGGTAGGGTTCCAACACGCAATCAATCATCTACCATCCCACATTCACGGCTCACCCGAATAAGACCATGAAATGCAATTATTTGACCTGTTTATTTCTATTGTAATTTATATTTGTGATTATTCGAACATTCGTATATGATTCTTGTTTTTCCGATTCTCTGGTTTGTATTCCTCTGGTTTGTAATTCCTACTATCACAGCAAAACTTTATGTTGCATGGCGTATTGTTTTTTTTATCGCTCATCACATAAAATCAGCTATGTTTAGAATTTGTGATTTGGCTTCAGATATATTTATTAATTTGTCATGTGCGCACTTCTAGGGGTTTTCAGCAGAAATCTAATGTTAAACATTACGCTGAGAGTATAATCTGTCCCTAAACCTTTCTAAACTACAAGTAAAGAATTAGCGGATCAAATAATATCAACCAATTAGGCCGATCCTTATCCAACAAAACGCAACATTTCTATCTCATTTGGATTCGCGCGCCGCTTTTCCTTTCTTGTTCAAATAGAGTAAAACACAACGCTCTAGGTGCAAACAGTACTTCCCCTTTTTTTCAAATATACTTTCCCATTACGGAAAACGCTGCTTTCCTCTACTCTAGGAATATTATGCATCTTTAGACACAGCGGTGTCATGTTTGAGATGTCAGCTAACGTAGACTAAACACCCTACTACTAAATAAAAAAATAAAAATAAATAAAACATCGCGCTTTTACGAGCTAATCGAAACCGTGTAATTCCGTAAAGTATATGAATCCAATCCATTCCTCTCTTTTTCCTCTAGGACTGGACGATTTCATGTCCAGAAATTTTGAGCCTGCGTAGCAAGCGTTTCTGTGGAGTTTCAGGAATAGAAAGCGAGCGAGGAATTAGCCGCGCGGCTATATTCCTCCCCTTTTTCGCGCGGCCATATTCCTCGCTCGGTCTCTATTCCTGCTGAAACTCCACAGAAACGCTTGCTACGCAGGCTAGAAATTTTTTTAAAGAAATTTTAGCGCGTTGTTATAAAAACGAGTACATTCTAGAGCCACTGTTTTTCCGGCCATTTTTGTGAGCTTATTGTAACCTCTAGTTTTATTTAATATTGTGCATTGTCGACGCTAATCGTTGTCACTTAAAAAGCATTGCAAGACTTGTTACAACGCGGTTAAGTTAACGACTGATTATGAAGCAATGGTTCTGCGTTCTAGATCCCGTAGGCAAACATACAATTTAGCGATCTTACTTTTAAGAATGTTCGGGTTTTTTTCTGCCACTTTCTCGGCTAAAGCGGTGCCTTCGAAGAAACCAGAAACGTATTGTTCATCGTGTAGAAGAAAAGCACTATAACCGGTCAATTTGCCAAAAAAATATACGTGACTTTTAAAAGTATAAAAATGATATCAACATAAAAGCAATGGCATCAATGTATTTCTTGGCTATTATAAAGCTTTTCAAACAAGCAACGGATACAAGATATCCAGATATACGTCGCACACACTACCCTGTTAAACCCCTAGACAACGAGTGTTGTCTTATAAGGATCAACTATACATACTTCGATTTATTCTCTCATTTTACCCTATTCAGACTAGAAAGGGGGGGGGGGGGGGGCTCTTTAATCCCCCTCCGGGAAAATTGCTATAACTTCTTAACCATAGCAGCTAAGAGGCTAAAACTTGGTGAATTTTCCTAGAATCTATCTACAGACTTTTGGTACCATTGACATGTCAAGGAGACGCTCTATGTTACCATGGCAACCGTTTTTTCACACACATAAGTTACCATATCAGTCAATCGTTCTAAAAACTGTCGTTTTTCTAGCTGGGTCATTTCCTTATTAGGCAACATATACCATATTTGGGAGTCCGCTTCAATCTTTTTTTTCGCGTTTTTAGCGGAGCCAGCGCGCGCAGCCCCATAGTTATAGAAAAATGGTATATAACTATGCGACTGAGTTTTTTTGTCGTCGCGCGGGAGCCCTGTGGTTCTGCCTCGCCCGCCCGCCTGCCTGCCTGCCCGCGCAATCTATGTAACCACGCTCCGCTGACACTGTCGCCTCTTCCAACGCAAACTTCCAAACATCTAAGGAGTGGAAAAATCGTTTGAGAAACCCTATTACATTCATGGATTGCTTTTAATCAATGAATCGACAATTATGATGTCATAATTGATTCGACCACACCCAAAATAGGGCGTGACGATTCTTTGCATGCTGGTGATCATTGTCTGTAAGTTTGGTTGAATCTTGAAAAAGCGCTTTCAGAGAACACGCAAAAGGTAAACATGAACACAACACTAGACTACACACGTCTTTTCAACAAGTTTTTTTTTTCACTAATTTTGTTTTTCGCCCTATGTTTACCGTAAATATCATTAGGGACAAGTAAAGACCTTGGGCTACCTGTGATCATTAGCAATGCATGTCGGGAAGGAGTGTCCTCTCCCCCCCCCCCCCCCCCTTAGCCTTCGCCAGGGTGTCTTCGTCAGCCAGACGCTATATTGAAAATTACCCAGAAGACCCTGAGGACGAGGTTGGATAAAACTAACACTTTCGTGCATACGGCGCTATCTTTATGGTGTGCTACCATAGAGCGGAGATGATCACAGCTTGTTAGAAAGAAAAATTTATAAATCTGGGTAAGATTTATACATAGGGACATCTGTAGGTTATTCGGCGTGCTGCAAGCCATACGCTCTTTTTTATAAGAACGTCTAACGTTTAGTTGAAGCTGGAGCAAAGATGTTCTTAACGATGCTCTTAAATTTTAGTGTATATGAGAATATAATACTCAATGGATTATTAGGATAAGAATTACACAAATGATCAGTAGCAATAATATTTAAGGGTGTATTATGAACACAATTCGATCCTGCCTTTTAGAACACATCACACAAAAAACCCGACATTTTGCTGCTATCTCAGCCTCGACATGTTCTTAGCATGTTCTTGAAATTTGGTGAAATGTCAGGCTTATAATTTTAAGAGCATGCTATGAACATGCCGAGGCTTAGATAGCAGAATTTGTTTTCCTTTTTGAGTCCTAAACTCATGTCGTTATGAGTGCACTCTCCTTTTATTTTCTTCAATAATCAACGTACAACATGGCGGATCATAACACACAGCCCACGAGGCTACAACCACCCAGAATGCAACATTGTAGGTTCCGTCATGATAACACTGCTCAACACTTAAGGCTATTGATCATTAGTGTAATTCTCTTCCTAATATTTCATTGGGTATTATTCTTTGTTATCCCAGTTTTCCCATTTATCAATCAACTGCTGTCGTTTTCTAAATGATCTAAAAGAACCTTGGGCGAGCGCGCGGGAGACCTGTATTATTCTGAAACGTTAGGGACTAGGCTCCATTTCCGAGATGGCTGCCAGCAAAATCGCAGTAAACACGAATTCCTGCAAGTTTACTTGGAAATTCTCGACTTACCAAGCTCTAAGGCGATAAAAAAGCAAAAAATGATTGAAGCCGACATATATGGTATATAATGCCTAATAGGGAAATGACCGAGCAAGCTAGAAAACCGACAGTTTTTTAAAAAAGATTGATCGATATGCGCGCTTATTGGTCAGTACGGGTAACGTGCACATTTTTACAGGACAAATATCAGGCGATAACCTCCAGCCAAAGTGATATCTGTCCTATGAACATTTTTGTGCAGTCAAAACTTCTCGTCTTGCTCAATAACTCCTCAATCAAACACCAAGGTTTGCAAAATGCTATGAAGGCACAAAAAGAATGTTTGATTTCTTTTATAGAATTTTCATCAATATATATTTTTTAAATTTTTCCTAAAACGCGAAACAAAAAGTAATGACAAAATAAAACACAACATCCCGCTCGTGACGTCATTCCCGTGCACGCCAGCGCAGCGCGCGCGCAGAAGACATTTCATAATTGAAAACTTTTGCTTCAATTTCTATAGTCTAGGTGTAAATCCATCAGTTGAAATGCAAGTTTTGAACTTGTAGGTTTTGTTCTAATGAAAAAAAATGTGGCATGGATTTTTATCTTACGCAAATGGCAAAAATAACAGCGCACGCTGGTGGCGTCATTCCAGTGGATGCCATTTTTCGCATTTCCAGTGTAGTCACTGGGATATAAAATGAATAAACCCCTTCTTTGGCTCACTGTGATATCGGCAGATAATTTCAGCGGATGAGAAATGGTCCTTTAAATTTCACAGTTGTCCTCGTGGCTTCGCTTCTCGGCCAACTGTTAATTTTTCGTTTAATTTCTTATCCATGGACATTATCCGCCGATATCACAATCGCCAGAAGGGCGTTAAGAACATATTCAGCCTAAAAATGTCCCAAAAATGAAAACGTCCCAGCCTCAACTGAAAATTAGAAACTATTTACAAAAAAGGTTTATTTTTTAGAAGTTTCACCAAAACTGCTAAAATGAGGTAATATTTGCACGTGCATAGCGACTCCCCGATTAATAATATATATTATTTATTTCAGTATTAAGCATTAATAGCATTGATAATTATATTCGCGACAGATCAGATCGACCGCACGCTTGAAAGAGGTTAAAAAAGAGATTGGAGCAAATTCTGGAAAACATCATCCGCGATCCGTCTTAACAGCGCGTTGTCATGGGGCCCGAAGAGATCCAGGGTCTAGAGACCGTGCCAAGTGCGATTCTCGCTGCTGATAGGCTAACCTTATTAACAGAAATGATTATTTTTAAATTGAATTTCGTTCAAGATACTAATTGGAGCTCGACCTCTCAGCAAAAAAAAACATTTGTGAACAAATAAAAAACATTGCATACTAACACCGCTTCGCGATTTGAAAAAAAAAAAAAAAAAAGAAAAGAAAACAATACAGATTTTCTTTCCGTATGAATAAAGACTTTTTTTTCGTATGAACAAATGCAAAACTATTTCAGTTGCGATATGAATCAAGAATTTGATATGAATAAAGACTTTTTTTCGTATGAACAAATGAAAAACTATTTCAGCTGCGATATTAATCAAGACTGAAGCTGTTCAACAAAGGCCGGCAGGGCCTCGCGGTCCTACCGATAGGACACCTCACTACACTCGGGCGAAAGTCAAGACACAAGCACTCAGAGCATATTTCTCAACCGTTTGCTCGTACTAATGTATATAAATCTAGTTTCGTAATCAGAACTGTAATAGACTGGAACAATCTGGACACAGCAAAAGTTCCCACACACGCGAATGTGCCCGACTTCAGGCTTTAATAATCTCTATGTAACTTACCATGGCTGCGCTATGCATCTATTGTTCATACAAGTTGGCATAGTAAACATAGTAAAATAAAGTGAAGTGAAGCCTCTGATTATTTATGTTTTTCTCTATTTTCCTCGACAAAGCGTCTTATAATAATTGGGCTTCGTGGGACACCAATTATAAAGAAAAGTTTACAACATTTTTTAACTTGTAAATTCAAAAGCTTATGAAAGTAAAGGCACAATTCCGTTACAAAGACTACGCAGATATTATTTTTCCCGGGGACGTTTACTATCAAACATTCTAAATGTATTAAAATGTTATCTAAAGCGTAGAGTTCGGCTTTTTTTATGTTCAACCACAAATAAGACATCATCCCTTTAAATTAATGGCGTCCAGGGTATGCGCTATGTTTATTCATCGCAGTCCATCTACTAAGGGCTTCGGAGCGTTTTTTTTTTGTTGTTGTTGTTGATACCACCATGGGCTCCATGTGGGATGGCTAAAGTACTTGCCTTACAGCTATCACTTTATGATCAGCAGCGAGGCTGGACTTAACACAGGACACAAAAACCGCGTATTGAAGGTAGATTTACTCTTAATCAATAACAGAACAATGTTTAAACTTGCTTAATGTAAATCGTGTCTGAAAGCACGGAGCAGAATCGAGTAAGATGCAAAAGCTCATAATAAATTGACGATATATATATATATATTTTTTGAATGCATTTTTTTTTTTCAAATAAGCTTGAGAATAGGAGGTCCAAGAAAATTGTAGCTTTTTAACGGTAAACACTTTTGCTCGAACTTCTTACTGTCAACCATTGTCTTATTGGTTGTATGCTGATGTTAAGTAACAAAAAGCTCTTTTTTCACTTCATGTCTTATTTTAGTATTCTATTAAAATTGATTTCCATATGAAAACTTTCGGATGGAGTTTTTATTGGAATCGCCACATTTCTTGTTAATATCACACAGTGAAGCCGGGTCCGGTTTATTTGAACAGCTCCATGCTTCAAAAGCGTCCGGGTCGGGTTTATTTGAACAGCTCCATGCTTCAAAAGCGTCAGACGGGCTGTCTCAGCACCTCTCTCGATGAAATTAATTACCACCTAAATTTTACGCACCGAGTTAATCAGAGACCAGCGGGGAACACCGTAAGACACAGAAAGTAAAATTAAAAACAAAATTGCTTTCCCTAAAAATAGTTATTTTGACAATATTTATCATAAAGATGATGTGTTCTTCATATGTAGTTGTTATGACGATGGTAAAGATGATGTTTTTTTGGTGGTGATGATCATGATAGTGATGACGTATTATGATTATGATGGTGATGATGATGACGTATTATGATTATGATGGTGATGATGATGACGTATTATGATTATGATGGTGATGATAATGCCGCATTATGATAATGATGGCGATGATGATAATGATGGTGTTAGTGATGGTGATTGTGGTGGTGATGGTGGTGATGGTGACGGTGGTGATGGTGACGGTGTGGTGATGGTGATGGTGATGGTGATGGTGATGGTGATGGTGATGGTGATGGTGATGGTGATGGTGATGGTGATGGTGATGGTGATGGTGATGGTGATGGTGATGGTGATGGTGATGGTGATGGTGATGGTGATGGTGATGGTGATGGTGATGGTGATGGTGATGGTGATGGTGATGGTGATGGTGATGGTGATGGTGATGGTGCGGTAATGTTGATGAAGTATTATCGTAATTATAGCGATGATGATAACGATGATGATCGATGATGATGATAATGTATTATGGTAATAATGGCGATGATAATGATGGTGATGGTGATGGTAGAACCAACATAATTATATCAGTCCTGAATCTTTTGTTATCGAACACTCCAAATGTGCTTGCCGTGCTTATTTTGAAACCCGTTATAGTTGGGAAGCCACGTAAATATTTTGGACGCACATATCGACTTATAGTCGCTTTCTGGTTTGATCTTTAAGTCGGAAAAATATTTGAGAACTCATTTTGTAAACAGAAATTGAATCATGGACTGCTAAATTTATCCTCCACCAATTAAGATTTGAATTGTATAATTGAAGACATCAATTCTCATCTTGAAGCATAATAAAACTGTAATTTTCTCATTGTCATTTTAGAGCAGGAGAAATATAATTTGAAACAAATCTCTTTCATACAAAAAGCTCCTAAATGAAAAATACATTTATTAGAAACCGTTGCTAAGAGATCTAAAATTCTTTTAAAAATATATCTAAGAATACAATTATAATCATTTTCTCTACTTATCATAATTATACTTTGTAGTTTTTTAGCTTTGAGTAAAATTGCTTGTTATTTCCTTTTTTTAAACTTTCTATTGACAAGACGAATGAATACAAGCGCTTCGATTGAGTTTTTAGCACTAAGCGAAAGTGAGTTCGTTAATTGCTTATTATCGATGCGTCTTATAATTCCATCTAAAGGAAGTTGATTTCATTAAGTCCTACGACGACTCAGTTTGGACCCATCTAATTCGGCCGTTATCAGGGGATATAGACGTACATGAGGCTATTGCCTCGCTATGACTCCATGTCAATTTGTTATGGTGATGACCCTTGTCTTACCAAAGGGCTCACTTAGACCAAGGTGTTGTTGCGACTGGCTCTTAGCGATCGAAGACTTCATAATGTCACAGGAAGCAGTAGATTTGAATTGGGAAATGACCAGATTCCGAGTGTAAACAAAGCAAGAGTAAACTTTACTCATTGAAAAGCTCGACTTTAAGATATTAATCTTAAGGAAAAACGGTACGTTTTTTTTTACTTTTATTTTTCCTTTTCTTTTTCCTTGTTTGTAGGTATTTGTACTTAACTTATTTCTGGTGGGTTAAGTTTTAAAGGTCTCATTTCTGATTAGACTTTCTTATTAATAGGAAGAAAGTGATTTGTGTGTGTGTTTTTTTTTAAGATACATGGATGGAAATGCCATCATGTTCTACGAAAAATGCTAGTTAACAATCTATTTTCTTCCGTGTTTTTGCAGGCAAATGAATTGGACAAGTCGAGCTTCACTCCTGGTTGTCATCTCTTTTCTGCTACGAGCCAAATCAAAGTACGTTAATTTATTGATATGTTTTTAAGCGAAAGAGGATATCAAACAAATATTTTTGCGAATACCTTTTCTTATAGAAATGAACACAAGAATGTTGAGTAGCCCGTATTCAAAATTAGAATGCTTTTTGTTACTAGTGCGGAGATGGTAGTTTTTTTAGCCCTAAACTATAGGAAATTCAGCACCTTCGCACTGTCCATATGTTATTAGAAAACAAGGAAAGCACCCTCGATCTCCCAGCATCACGCCAATTCACGATTCATTTATTTTTTTAAAAACAGGTCGCATGGACAAAACCTTTGACTGTTTTTTTTTTTTTTTTTCATAAAGCCAATGCTTTCAAACATTGACAACTAAACAGTTCCGGTAAAGAATGTAAGGTTTTATAAGCTATGGCCTGTGGTTTTAAGCATCCCTACCGATAATTTTGTTATTACCATCTCAAAATTAAAATCGTTTTAACAACTAGAGTCCCTCATAACAAAAATAAATAAAACGAATTTCTTTATTCTTGGATCCAATCTGCTGAGATGTTTTTATTCGTATGTGTGTTGTCTTGTAGATCTTTGCCTCCCACTGGCGAACCAACTGATGCAGAGGCCTCATTGTGAGTAGATTATTCCTAAATGAATTTTACGTTTCCCTTCATCTTGGTCTGGCGTTCATATGTATATTTTCCAGACTTCTCTATCTAAAGCTTTTAAATCAAACACTCGCGATTCTTCATTGAAACAGTACCATCATTGTTCAATTAGTTTTACGAAGGGTTCTCATCTACTTATCTACACTTACTGCTTTACTTTTCATCTAATTCTTTCAAGGGCCTCAAAAGGAAATACAAGGATCTTAAAGGCTTTAGTAGATAGCATTCAAAACAGATGGGAGAAAACTTCTTTGCTATATCCAATAGCATCGCAAATAAATAGCCGTAGTTCTGTTATATTTTTTCATGCTTTACGTTGACTTTTTTTGCAATTCTCTGATGGACATGCATAAGGAAATATGAGCGAGTGTATCTGAAAATGAGTTCCCGCCACAAACTCTTTCTGTGGTTTTGATTTGCGTTTTTGCGGCTCAAAATTCACAAGTATAGACCGATAATACGTGCATGTTTAATATCCTGATTGGGCTTCTTAGTTACGAAATATCGAATTTATGACTAAATTATAAGTATCAATTGGCAATTACCAATGGTTTTTTTATTGATAAGTAGCGAAAACCTCTCTAGAAGTTTTCAATTTTCGATGTATCTTTTCATAAAAATTTTTATGAAAAGATACATAAATACATAAAAGATAAATTTTTAAATTTTTATGAAAAGATACAGGAAAACATTATGAATAAAATAAATATAATAATGACGGGGTTTTCTTTGTTGCCTAACCTTGCCCAAACGGACGGAAGAAATTAGCAAATCAATAATATTTTGTTTCAAAACGATATACTCAGAATTAGTGAGCCATTCACTAATTTATATTTTCGTATAGAAATACAATGTAAACTTGAAAATTACTTTGCCGCTATTTTGATTTTTGATGATAGATTCGGCTCATGTATGTTGGGAGTTGCGGTTCCTGAAATGAGAGTATAATTTTGTATGTTTTTAAGGGTTTTTCCCTAGCCTTGTCTAGGAGGATTAAGCTAAATTGCTCAAAGGCATCAATGGGCTCTAATAAAAGAAGGATACAATGAGATAAGGCGGGCATGATGGTATCGAGTCAAAATGACACATGAAGGAAGGTATACGCATGCGCCAATCTTTCCTGTTACCATGACAACGAACACATAATATGAGTTATTGTCTTGAAGTCTTATGGCTGCTGCTAAACGAATTATAGTATCCCCCCCCCCATCCGCCACCCGAAGAAGCAGCTTTGCTAATTTGTTGTCGCGAAATATGCGTTGCACTCAGGAGGTCATGTGACTTTTTGTCAAACTCGCATCAAAATAAACACAGAATTGACTGCAGTCGTCACGTCAGAGAGCGATAAAAAAAAAATATTTCAAGAAAATCAAGCCCTTTTAGACATACAAAGCTTCTGGTTGCCTTCGTTAGTGCTGAATAAGTTGCTTTTTGTTCGTTGCTTTGTCGCCAAATTCGCGCTCTTTCTAGCTTTTGGCGACAAAGTAACAAACAAAAAAAAATTTGGTGTTTTTTGTACTGCATGTCGCCTATTGATTTAAAAGGCACACCAGTTCATTCTAAATAGCCACGATTTAAGTTTCAGATAGGTCTCCAGATGATCCCAAACAGATACAGTACACTACTGGTTCAAAACTCGAGTTCTCGGCGTGAGATTTATTCTTATAGAGTTAACCCATTGAGTTCTGGATATTTTTTAGCTGAATTTCCAAAAAAAAAAAAAAAAGAACAGACCGAAAATAGATACCTCCCCTTATTTTGAGTTTTTTTTACAGCCAGTCAAAGTCAAACACAGCTTCTCCAAGTCATCAGCGGTATCAAAGCTTTGACAACAGTATTTTGCGGTCTCATCTTCTAATCCCTTGTTGTGGCTACTTCTCAAGGCCGGTACAGGCCGATTGAGGTGCTAGTGGGTTAAATGTTCACATAAGCTCGCGCAGCCGTATGTGCTCTATTATTTGTGCGCACTTCATGAAAACATACTCACAGAAATAAAAAAACCGTCTTACTGATTTGTAAAACATCCACAATCTCGGTTACTTTGAATCTTTTAAGACGTTTGTGCTATTCGTTTTACTTACAGAGAGGCAGGCCATAGACGGAATTTCTCTTCCTTTGAAGACGCTTTATTAAAGCCGAGGAGAGGAGAAACAGAGTAAGAAGATTAAACTTTGTATTAAGTTTCCGCAAAATTGCAACGTCGAGCAGCAGTGTCCCTTTGTTAATACCCCTGTATTCAGCATAAGTATTGACCAATATTCTTAAAGAATGTTGATCACCTACTCCTTTGTTATTGTTTATCATTGAAAATACAGCGGTTTATTCGCAGGGAAACTTCAAGATAACAATCTACGAATAAAGTCTGATATGTTATTAACGATATTTGATTGAAAATTTATTGCTTACTTGTTTAAATTACTCGATGGAAATGGATGCTTTATGTGAACTTGCCATTGAGCGGGAGCATAAAATGGCGGTGTGATTGGCCTTCTTTAAATAATGTTGATCAACCACTCCTTTTTATTATTTATTACTAAAATATAACGTACTGTTTGCGACAAATCTTTAGAATAACAATCTGCGAATGAGGTCTGATAATATGCTATTGACGATATTTGAAAGAAAAGATCTTGGTTACTCGCTTCAATTACCCGATGGGAATGGGCGGGAATACAATTTTACGCGCGCGCAAAACTCCTAGCTTCGAAAACAAACGCCGAAACTTTCGAGAAAAACGTAATAAACGTAATAATTTATGTAAAACAAAAATAAGCGAGCATGATTTTTCACCTAGGACACCTACTGACCTAAATTGCTGATTTGAGCAAGAGTTAAGTTGAGTTGTTTTAATGCATATTTCACTGTTAAAAAGCGAGAGAATAGTCGATATTTTGATAACAAAATTTATTCACAACATTCGCATTTGTAACCAGGCTTTATCGCAATACTCAATTGCGCATGCGTAGATAATTCAACTTTCGGTTTGCGTTTCAAACTGAAGAATGGACTGATCTCGATTTTTTAGGCAAAGAATATTCACCTAGTTGCCGTCTACAAAACCAAGTATCGATTTTCCGATTTAAAGAGTTGAAAAATAGAAATCAAAATTGTGTGAAAATTTTATTATTTGGAAAAATCAAAAACACATATGTCACTTTATAGGCTCCCTCCTGAATAATGTTATAAAGCTTCATTTATTATTGCGGATACTTCAACAGCTAAGATTATATATTTTTTTCTGTTGTGACGTCATGTGATGACGTCATCGCCTGGTGGCGTCATCAAAATCTAGAGATTCATAAACAATGATGCCATGCCTAGATTCATTCTATTTAAAAAAAAAAAATTGGCTGATTTAAAAGGTCTTGAAGTTTTCCTAGCAGCCGCCCTCAGAGAAATGTCCCAGCAACCTTAAAGCTCGTTTAGGCGTGGATTAAGGAAAAAATGCTGACCTGTTTACATAAAAAGCGCTGAACACTGTCGCCTCAATTAAAAGAATGATGACAAACAGCTCATACTGAACTTCCTTATTCTAAACATTTTGACTGCTTATGTAAACGGGTGTAAGAGGTCTGTATCCGCGCCTGCTCGAGACAAAGAAACTGCTGGCGAACTATATCGCAGCACCCCCAAATGGTGTACAAACTTTGTTTTAACCAGTAATGTTGGGATAGTGGCTGATGGGGGCCTCGGTCAAATATCCTATTCTATCCCGGTGAAAGTCAGGCCCGTACCCAGGGGGGGGGGGGGGGGGGGCGAACGCACTTAACGGCCACACAATAGATAGACGTGCTATTCGTAGACAAAACTATAAAGCATAAGCTAGATCACTCTGGTATGTTGCCAAATCCGACAATAAACGTCCCGTGGAGACACTGCAAAGGCATAAAAAATCCCTTTTTGTTATATCCCTCCCCCAGAAAAATTAGGTCCACTTTCCCCAAAAGAAAAATCCTGGGTACGGGCCTGAAAGTGGACTACCTGGTTGTTGTTTAACATCGGAAAATTTCGGATTGAGATCCTTGTTTTCCAGGAGGCCATAATGGGAAGAAAAAGTCCCATATATTCCGAGAATTTCCGGGGTGAGTTAGGTACCTTTGCTTCTGTACCCAGAAATTTTACTTTTGGGGTCCTGGGGAATAGTGGCCGATAGGGGCCTCGGTCAAATAATTCTATCCCGATGAAAGTGGACTACCAGTTTGTTTACCATTTAATCGAGAATTCCGGTACTTATTGTTATTTGGTAAATGGTACATATTCCTCCCACTGGAAAATTTGTGGAGTTGCTTCAGGTGTAGTCCACCTTCCGGGGATACCAGAAATTCCGGGAAATCGTGTACCATTTGCAGTTTTTCATAGAATATTCTACCGAGGCCCCCAAAGTAGAATTCCTGGTTACAGAAGCAAAATGGTTCATAAGTCACCCCGGAAGAATAAAGGAAACTTTTTCTTACCATATTGGCATTCCGGATTAACTCTGGGATCTCATTTCGGAATTTCCGATTAAATGGTAAGCAACCTAGGAATCTTTTTCTTACCTCTATGGCATTCCGGAAAAACTGGGATATCATTCCTGGATTTCCTATTAAACGGTAAACAACAACTCAAGCAATTCCTTATTTTCCGGAACACATGTTTTTTTCAGCAACTTTTAAAATGGATTTTTCGCCATCAGAACATATTCAAACGAAGAAACATACCATTTTAACGTGCTTCGGTAAGGGGACTCGTTGTATGCCCTTGAAATAGGGTTCGAGGGGTTCGAAAAAACCACCCCACTTGACTGGAAGGTCTGCTCAAATGAAAGAAAAAATTACAACTGTGAGTTAGGAATAGCTACCTTTTAAGTAAGAGATAATGGTTCGCTAACAGGGGCGTAGCCAGGGGGGGCCTAGGCCCCCCCCCTTTTAGCAACCAAAAATGCAATAAATGTATGAGACATTTTTTTTTTAATACAGGAGAAAATGCCTTGAATGTCCCTTTTGGGCCCCCTCCTGTTAAAAATCCTGGTTACGCCGTTGGCTAAATTTGGTTTCATGCCCCCTTCTTCCTTCCTCAAAATCCTGGTTACGGGTCTGCAGCAATCTCCCATCATCAACTTCAAGTATCAAAATAGATGTACAAACATCAAATTGATGCTGGACCCAGTTATGCTTGGTATTTATCTCTGTAACGCTAAAGAGTGATTTGTTACAACTAATCACCCCTCGTGTTATACTTCCAGATCAGAGTATGAGTTAAAACCGTTGAACGAAAGTTTGGCTTTACCTGGAAGAAACATCAGTAAACTGCTGGATGACGTCTTTAAAAGATATGACAAGAGGATACGTCCATATTATGGAAGTAGGTTTAATTCAGGGTCTGTGTTGTGCTTGAGTTTTAAGTGAATACTTTATTAGTTTGCAGTTGTTGTGTGTGTTACCGAGAGAGTATAAATAAGAGTGGACTTTAAAAGAATTTAAAAGCATTTATGTATACATACTCGCAAGGATAGTTTGGCTATCTGACGGAGTTTTAGACTAGCAAAGGTCGCATGCGTGATTTGGTGAATAGGCATCACGCTAGCCCGGTCACAGCTCTAGATCCCACATGGATCTAAGCTGTGGTTTAAAGCACTTCGTTCGAGTCGAAGTCGCCCTGCAGTTTTTTTGCCGATGAAGTTTAACTGAGGCAAACCGGCTATGCCATGCTGACGAGTCCTAATAAGGACGAAACAGCTGTCCATGGTTGCCGAACTGCACGGGTAATAGACTGTGCTAGCGTCCCGTCTTGGCCCGACTGGTGCCAATGTGTGTATGCTAGTGTCCTTTTAAAGTCCACATTTATAAATAAGAGATGGAACCCTCAGACCTGGCAATGTCAACCATTTCCATTTTAGTAACACTACTAATCTACCCTTTTCCATCTTGGTGTGTCACTGCTATAATTCACTTGTCATTTGGATTTGACGAATTATTCTCATAAAGTTGGATTTTTAATTAGTTTTGTTACACCTTCCAAATAATGTTATAACTTTGTATCTAAATGTTGTATAGCCCCCAGTGCTCCATGGGTATTGCATAAATGAGCAAATAAAGCAGCGTTTGGAATTTTTTTTATTCGCCTGTAAACGGTCACATGGTGTTCAAAAATCGGGCTTCGGCCAAATATACGTTTCCCATGAGCCACTGCGGTCTACTATACATACACACCAAAATTTAATTTAAACATACTTAGTAAAAGGTACATTTCTTCGACACATTCCGAACATTCCTGGTATGTTACCTTTTTATTTGGGGTGCTGAAGCATATCTATGTTGCATTTCAGTAAAAAAAAACACTGTGGCTAACCTGTCTGCAGTATGTTCTGGATATGTGTGTGTTCATGTCAGTCAATCTTGTTTTAAAAACTACCGTTTTTCTAGCTCGCTCGGTCATTTCCTTATTAGGCATTACATACCATATTTGGGAGTCCGCTTTAATAATTAATTTCGCTTTTTTGTCGCTCTATATATTTGTAAGTTGAGAATTTCCATGTTTTTCCACGTAAACTTGCAGGAATTCGTGTTTACTACGAATTTGCTGGTAGCCATTTTGGAAATGGAGCTTAGTCCCTTACGTTTTAGAATATCACAGGTCTCCTTCGCGCTCGCCCCAGTCTCTTTTAGACCATTTAGACAGCCATTGAGATTATGTTTTTTTTTCAGTAACGTGCATGCTTATTTTCGTCCAAGCTATTCTATACAGTTTGTGTGTGCTGTTTTTCAGTCCGAAAACTACCTGGTCAAAGCTTCTGTATACAGTAGTAGGACATGTGTGCGTGTGTTGTTTTAGTCAACGCTACTGTTTTTAGTGATATGTATGCTGTATCAATCAAAGGTGATGTATTTACAGGGACAAGGATATGGCTATGCCCCCCCCCCCGAATATGTTCTAAATGTTTCCGCACCCCCCTAATACTGCTACTGCTCTGATTAAAGAACATACATTTATGTGTGTGTGTGTGTTTATTCGTCAAATCTACTGGAAGAACATGTATACTGTCTTTTTTATTAAAAGCAACGGCATATATGTACTGTACATATGTACTGTACATATATGCCTGCTGTTAAGCTACTGTATTCAGTGAATGTATGTCTTTTTTTTTAATCATAGCTTTAGTGTATTAGCTAGTGTATTAGTGCTGGTGTCAGAGCTACAGTATTCAGGCGCGTTCCAAGGATTGGCTGAGGGGGGTGCGCAGTCAAAGGAATCATATGAAAAAAAAAATTAACGGTCCTTCAATAAGAAATGACCAACTTTTTGCCGGCCAATGGGGGAAACCCTGCGCACCCCCCTGTGTACCCTTCTGGTATTCAGTATGTAAATAGTGTTTTTTTTTTTTTCAGTTAAAGCCGTCGATATTCAGCTGGACATGCTCATCCTATCGTTCGGGGAGTTGAGCGAGACTAATATGGTAAAGTTCCATGCAAACGATACGCGGCGGTACAACCAATGGGGCGACTGGGTAATCAACGCATCTAATTACCATGTTGCATGCAATTTTGCATCTCTCGTATGTTGCCAGTAACCGACTTGTGACATTGCATGCCACAAATCTTTAAATGTCTATAAACTCAAGACACTGATAATGCTGATAATCAAATAACCCTTATCTCCATAACTGATAACTATTGATGCTCTTAACAGAGACACCTGATTCCCACTTGCACTGCTAGAAAGAAATGATGTGTTGGGACTTTAAAAGATGACTAGCTGAGCTGTATTTGATTAAACCTGAGTAAACGCGCCAGGGCGCTTACTTTTTATTTCTAGTTTTGAACTGCTGCAAAAGAAACCATGGCCTACAAAAATTATTGTCAGCTGGGACTTACATAAAATAGTTGTATTCGGTTAAATCTGATTGATCGTGTCCACTGCGCCATCATTGTTTCTGTTCTCATGCACGCGACCATTAAGTGTGCTGTTTTTCACTTAATTCAGTGTGTATATATGAGTATTCTCGATACTTTGACTTAAGAATGGTTCTAAACCATAAAGAGAGCTGTATTTTTTTCGGTTATTACAAAGGAAAAATATCTGGTTTCACCTTCATTCCTAGACTCTATTTCCAATCGTCGTTAGGCCTCATCGGCCCCACTAATGGGGGCACGTACTAGCGAGTAGCGGGCTCTCGGAAACGAGCTGGAAATCGTGCCTACTTTATTCTTTGGTTCCTGGGAGCACCTTTGGGTCTCCGGGGGCCTCCAGGATTGGCTGAGTAGTCATACGTATCATATGGAAAAGGCATAAAATTTGGAGATTCCTTTTAAGAAATTAGCCCCTTTTTGGCTGTCAAGGGTGGGTGCGCACCCCCCTCCCCTCCCCCCTGTGTACGCGCCTGGGTCTTGGGACACTGTTCTT
This sequence comes from Nematostella vectensis, assembly GCF_932526225.1. Lineage (NCBI taxonomy): Eukaryota > Metazoa > Cnidaria > Anthozoa > Actiniaria > Edwardsiidae > Nematostella > Nematostella vectensis. The sequence continues at coordinate 10,522,801 of NC_064048.1, read as the reverse complement.
TTACATTTTGTCATTGGTCATTTGTACTGATAATCGTAACTTTTTGCGAACGATTTATTCAAGGTCTTGTCAACGTACAATGAACCCGCGCTGCAAAGCATGCATGGAAGTTACCACAGGATGCCCAATATGTTAAATTTTTCCTGAAATAGGTGTATTCCACATTATCCTCCATAGAATAATCAAATCATTATATAAACTAAATGTTTTTTTTTTAATGCATAAATAAAATGCAAAAAATGCGATCATTTCACTAAGGTTACATAATTTAGCGACCTTTCAGTTATAGACTAGTCAGGAAAATTCTTAACACATCTGAAGGTTTTCATTAAAATGATAAATCCGTTTGATCAGATGCATCATTAAACATCTAAATATAAGATCATTCGTCTAATTTGTCAGATGCATTTTAAACATCTTTGATAATGTTGATACGACCAGCATCCATTGTTAACCTTATGGGACCGATTTAAGACATACCAATTTTAATAACTTAAAATTTGTCATTAAACCCCAGTCCCCCGCTTTCTAGCTAACCAGCTAACGAAAGTTTAACCGAATTTTTACAAGCTTTGTTGTACTGATTTGTACGACTATCTGTTTTAGGAGTTCACTGTCGATATGTACCTCGGGCAGTTTTGGAAGGAACCACGTCTTGCGTTTGGCATTAAGCGGGAAATCATTCTCAGCGGTGTAGCATCTGAAAAACTCTGGGTTCCCGATACGTTTTTTGTGAATTCTATTGACACCAAGGTTCATGCCCTTCTTTTCTCCAACAAGAAAGTTTGGATCAACCTGACCGACGGATCCGTCATGCTTAGCGCGAGGTGAGTTCTGATCAGGCAAGCGAGGCATGCGAGAGCAGGGGCGTGTCTAGCAAAAAACCCACGGTGGGGTACAGAGTAGTGATTCACCGATCAATTAAGTTCAAATCGGTACCCTTAGCTCTGGTGATGGGTCACTAGATCCATATAGAAACTTTGCTATACAAAAATTCACACATAAAGTTAACGGTATTCCTAACTATCATTGAAGGGGTCTACAGAGTCGAATTCATCTCGTCAAATGGGCTCCAAATCCTTTATTGGCAGCTAGGGTTACATGCAAGATATCCAACAGAACAGACACAAATTCACACGAAAGAAACACAAGTGCAAAAATAAATGAAAAAAAAAATAAAAAAAGGGACAAAATAGAAAAAAAATGTAAAAAAAAAAGAAGTAAGAAGAACAGGGAGAACAGAAAAAAATATCTGGAAAACAGGAAATGATTATAGGAAAATATTAATGGCATTATATATAGGTAATTTTCTATACCAAATACCAGAATTTTATTCATATATCATCATTATAATCAACTGAATGTAACCTCTGTATTGTTTTCATTTTGGGTATAATTAAAGTTGCTCTTGTTGAGACTTACACATGTTAGCATTGTGACAGGCTAACGACGCGCAACTCGTGCAAGGTGGACCTCCGTAACTACCCCATGGATGAACAGACGTGTCATCTGCCCTTCGAGAGCTGTAAGTGCGAATATGATGTTTTCTATTAAAGGCTCTCTGTCGGCGGCCATTTTGTCACCCTAGCGAAATACTAAGTGTGATAAAGCATCCATTTCCATCGACTGATTAAGGGAAGTTATTTCTATATTTAAGGTCGAAATTGATGGATAACGTATGAAACTTTGTTTTTAGATGGTTATTTAATAATAAGTTCCTTAAAATATTGTTTCCAATTTTGAATAAAACAATAACAAATGTGTGGCTGACAAGAGCCATTTAACCCCAGCATCACCGCTAATGTCAGTCCATTTTCATTGCACAGTTTCGTACGAACAAAAGGATTTAAATTACACATGGCGAAGCAAAGTAGGCTCAGATATCGCAATCTATGACAAAGAGATGGCTCAATTTGACATCATCGCGGCAAAACGTTTTCTCAAGCATCCCGTCTATCACTCACGTAAGTACCACAAACACAAGTAAATCGGCGGCATTTTGACTACTCAAGTAAGCAAACAATTACAGCGCGACCTGTAAAACCGTGAACACCAAAGTATGTGTGGAATGTTACTGACAAATCACAACCAAAAATTCATACACTACGACTCCAGTGTTTGCAAATCTTGCAGGTGATTGCATTCTATCGGTCAATACAAACATTCCATACCTTTCGTCTATTACTGTTGTTTTACCCTATAGCCATGTTCTCAGGTTTGACCGCCACCATTTCTCACTCTCTGTTTTTTTTTTCTTTACCCTCTAGCAATGTTCTCTGGTATTACCGCCGCCATGTCTAACTCTCTGTTTTTTTTTACCTCTAGCCATGTTCTCTTGTCTGATCGCCACCATTTCTCACTCTGTGTGTTTTTACTAGCCATGTTCTCTGGTCTGACCGCCACCATTTCTCACTCTCTGTTTTTTTACCCTCTAGCCATTTTCTCAGTTGCTACCGCCACATGTCTCACGCTCTTTGTTTCTACCCTCTAGCCATGTTCTCTGGTCTGACCGCCACCATTTCCCACTCTCTATGTTTCTACCCTCTAGCCATGTTCTCTGGTCTGACCGCCACCATGTCTCATCCTCTGTGTTTCTACCCTCTAGCCATGTTCTCTGGTCTGACCGCCACCATGTCGTTCCGCCGCCGCTCGCTCTACTACATCTTCCAGATGTATATTCCGTGCACATGCGTCGTGATTCTGTCCTGGATTGCTTTCTGGATTGACCCCAAGGAAGGGTCAGAACGCGTAGGCCTGGGCATCTCAGCGGTTCTTACCATTAGCTACATGCGCGGTTCTATGAACGCCGGCATGCCAAGGGTGTCCTATCTGAAGTCGATTGACTACTTCCTGTTGATATCGTTTGTTTTTGTGTTCATGTCACTTATTGAGTACGTGCTCGTACTGAAGGATGCTAGGAAGGAACGCCGAAAGAAGATAACACTTCCGGGAATTCTACCAGGCACGCAGGTACGGCAGATTTGACAGCGGAGTATAGCAAACAGTATGATCAACAGGTATGACAGGTTAGGCAGCATGGCTAACAGGTATGACAGGTTAGGCAGCATGGCCAACAGGTATGACAGGTTAGGTAGCATGGCTAACAGGTATGACAGGTTAGGCAGCATGGCCAACAGATATGACAGGTTCGGCAGCACGGCCAACAGGTATAACAGGCGTAACAGTATGGCTAACAGGTATAACAGGTTCGGCAGCATGGCCGACAGGTATGACAGGTTAGGCAGCACGGCCAACAGGTATGACAGGTTAGGCAGCATGGCAAACAGGTATGAAAGGTTCGGAAGCATGGCCGACAGGTATGACAGGTAAGGCAGCACGGCCAACAGGTATGACAGGTTAGGCAGCACGGCCAACAGGTATGACAGGTAAGGCAGCACGGCCAACAGGTATGACAGGTTAGGCAGCACGGCCAACAGGTATGACAGGTTAGGCAGCACGGCCAACAGGTATGACAGGTTAGGCAGCACGGCCAACAGGTATAACAGGCGTAACAGTATGGCTAACAGGTATAACAGGTTCGGCAGCATGGCCGACAGGTATGACAGGTAAGGCAGCACGGCCAACAGGTATGGCAGGTTAGGCAGCACTGCCAACAGGTATGACAGGTTAGGCAGCACGGCCAACAGGTATGACAGGTTAGGCAGCACGGCCAACAGGTATGACAGGTTAGGCAGCACGGCCAACAGGTATGACAGGTTAGGCAGCACGGCCAACAGGTATGACAGGTTAGGCAGCACGGCCAACAGGTATGACAGGTTAGGCAGCACGGCCAACAGGTATGACAGGTTAGGCAGCACGGCCAACAGGTATGACAGGTTAGGCAGCACGGCCAACAGGTATGACAGGTTAGGCAGCACGGCCAACAGGTATGACAGGTTAGGCAGCACGGCCAACAGGTATGACAGGTAAGGCAGCACGGCCAACAGGTATGACAGGTTAGGCAGCACGGCCAACAGGTATGACAGGTTAGGCAGCACGGCCAACAGGTATGACAGGTTAGGCAGCACGGCCAACAGGTATAACAGGCGTAACAGTATGGCTAACAGGTATAACAGGTTCGGCAGCATGGCCGACAGGTATGACAGGTAAGGCAGCACGGCCAACAGGTATGACAGGTTAGGCAGCACGGCCAACAGGTATGACAGGTTAGGCAGCACGGCCAACAGGTATGACAGGTAAGGCAGCACGGCCAACAGGTATAACAGGCGTAACAGTATGGCTAACAGGTATAACAGGTTCGGCAGCATGGCCGACAGGTATGACAGGTAAGGCAGCACGGCCAACAGGTATGACAGGTTAGGCAGCACGGCCAACAGGTATGACAGGTTAGGCAGCACGGCCAACAGGTATGACAGGTTAGGCAGCTCGGCCAACAGGTATGACAGGTTAGGCAGCACGGCCAACAGGTATGACAGGTTAGGCAGCATGGCCAACAGGTATGACAGGTTGGCAGCATGGCCAACAGGTATGACAGGTAAGGCAGCACGGCCAACAGGTATGACAGGTTGGCAGCATGGCCAACAGGTATGACAGGTTAGGTAGCACGGCCAACAGGTATGACAGGTTAGGCAGCATGGCCAACAGGTATGACAGGTAAGGCAGCACGGCCCACAGGTATAACAGGCGTAACAGTATGGCTAACAGGTGTGACAGGTTGGGCTAAATGGCCGAGATCATCACAGGTTTGGCAGTGTGATACGCTCCAGTATTAATTTCTATTTATCTCAACAGATGGCGTCCATACCGGATGAGCCTCTTGTGGTTACCGTAACTGCAGGCGATAAAACCTACCGCTTCCAGGAACCAAATGACCAAGAGTTTTGCCATGCCAACAACAACGTAGACGCCGCACCTTCGCCAGAACGACGGCGTAGTATCACTTATAAACCGCGTAGTACCGCCATGCAACTAAACAACGCGACAGGGCGTCGAAGACCGCAAAGGAGAGAGCTGAGAAGAAAATCATCCATCGCTAGGTTCATCACTAAAACAGCCAAGTCTGTTCGGCCAGAGAAGGGAGTCCATCCACTGGATAAATACTCTCGCTTAGTTTTTCCAATATCATATGCTATATTCTTAATTATTTACTTCTCAGTTCAGTACCACGCGGTGTGGAAATGACATGGGCCTTTACCATCATGTGAGCATTGTGCCTCACAGTAAACCAATAAACATGTCATTGAATTCTATGTGACATCGTTTCCGGTAGTCCCATCAAGGACGGAGAGATTACGTGCGTGACATGATGTGTGTGACATGATGTACGTGAAAACGTGTGACCAGCCCAATCTGACCAGAAATACAATATGTCATAAGTATGACGCAGAAGGTGTCATGGCGTGACATGATATGCGTGATAATGTGTGATTAGCCTGATCTTGACCAATATGTAATGAGTATGACGCAAAACGTGACATGGCGGAACATAGCGTGACATGATGTGCGTTACAGGTTGCGAACAGCCCCGTCTTGAACAGATATGCAATGGTAGCTGCAGATCATGTATTTGAGTGTCTCGAGAAAAACGCAGAGTCGGGACCGGAGTGAATCGATTAGCCTAAAATCGGCATCCTTAGCTCTGGTAATAGGTCACTAGATCATCCATCTAGAAACTTTTTCCATCCAAATAGCAAATAACAACCAACAAAGGGGTCATTTTAGCAGGGTGGTGTCCGGGCCCGTCGGACCAGGCTGTAGACACGCGGCTGGCATGGTTGCTCAAAATCTTGGAAAAGAGTAAATTATGACTAAGTATGTATGGTAGTAGTCAAGTCAACCAACTGAGGCTGATGGAGTCATTCTCTTTCGCCCGTTTGACCAGACTTAGCAGACTTTTATCAAGATGAAAAATCTTGCTTTTAATGACTTTACAGCAATGCTTTTAAAGGATAGGGGTGGGTGGCGTTAACATGAACAAATTGTGCTATATCCTACGCCAAACGAACCTTATTTCGGTTATAACAACCGACGGGAAAATCACTTGGTGCAAATCTACAAAGCTATTTATTTGGTTATTTAGACAATATAAAAATATATTCTTTCACTTCCGTCTTTTGTCCTTTTAAATAATCAGGTGATCAAATTTGTAAAAAAAGGAACTGTGTAGAAAAGTCGTTACTTGTTATCATCAGTAGAACTAGTACTAACAAACCGTCTATGTGTGTGAAGGCAAGGGGATAGGTGATTATAGAAGGATGTAGGAAATTTAATGTAAATCCAGGTTGTAAAAATAACTTCTAACTAAAGACAATAAAGTTCTAAGGCTATCGTATCAGCCTTCTGATAAATTACTACCCTGAACCCTTAATTTTATTCTAACCATTAGGTTACCCTTATCGCTTAGTCCTCAAACCCTTAGCTACCCTAACCCATTAGTCCCAAACCCTTAGCTACCCTAACCCATTAGTCCTCAAACCCTTAGCTACCCTAACCCATTAGTCCTCAAACCCTTAGCTACCCTAACCCATTAGTCCCAAACCCTTAGCTACCCTAACCCATTAGTCCTCAAACCTTTAGCTTCCCTAACCCATTAGTCCTCAAACCCTTAGCTACCCTAACCCATTAGTCCTCAAACCCTTAGCTACCCTAACACATTAGTCCTCAAACCCTTAGCTACCCTAACCCATTAGTACTCAAACCCTAAAAGTTTACGCTTACCCCTTAGTCCCCCGGGGTGTTCTTCCCATCTCGACTTGATGCTCGTCGTAGATTTTTAGGGGTCAAAATCGGGCCTTAGGTATTTTTAGGGGGTATCCGAGAAAAAATGGCTTTTCTCTTAAAAATGATAGTTTTTAGGGCTTCTGGGGTATTTTTAGGGTAATAATTTTTGGCCGTGCAGGTATTTTTAGGGGTATTTTTCGAATTACCCGACAAGCATCCCTATCACTTTTTCACTGAAGAACCCTCCCAGAGCTTAGTACCCTAAGTTTACCATAATCTCTTAGTCTCTTAGTTTACCCCACAATCCTCTAGTTTCTTAGAGCAGGATTTCTATGATAATTATGCGGAACGTAGTTATTTTCGCGATGGCGGCAAGTTCAATCAAAATTACCCCCGCTTTGACTCGATACACCAAACAAAAATCCAAACACGGGCATCACATAGTTTATACCCAATGCTTTTACACTTTTAGAATGTTATTATTATTCGTCAACACATTGACATTATTTCTTTGCATTTAATAGCTTTTTTTTGTGAATACCCGCTGAGAAACATAATTCACACCTATAAATATTACATGCAGCTATTCGTTATGCGTAAAGGATACTTTCAAAATCAAACAAATATCATACGAGCCTCACACGCCGAGAGAAATGAGCGTGTTAAAGGGCATTCTTCTCCTGGCCGTAATCCTGCCAGATGCTTCGAAACAAGGTCAGTAGATCTCTCGTTTTTCTCTTTAAAGTCTCGCCTACCACTTCTTTCACTTTCGTAAAAGTATTGGGGTTTCCGGTGATTCGTAAACCTGTGACATTGGCCTGTTAAGATACTCAAGCTGTTTCAAAAGATTGCCACTTTTACCCTCGCTATCTTTCAATCTTTGTTTCTGAAATATCTGATTTTGTGGGTCATTTAAATAATTCCAAGGGAGTAACGTTCTTAATTGTTTTGTTTTAAACGAATTTCATTTTAAGCTCTTTGATAAAACTAAAATAAGGAAAAATCCACGAGTTCCAGAAATAATTTCTTTACCGTTTCGCTTATTTCAAATGTGTAGCTTCACATTTTGAAGCCTAGAAAACATAAATACAATAAATGTGTTTTGAAGTGTTTGAAATATTAATGGGTGGCGTTAGAAGTCATTTTCACACGAGCGGCAGAGCACTTTCACGAGAGGACACTTACCAGCTCATCAAATAGTAATCATTCACGCCAGCACTTAAATTAAAATGAAATGGATGCGACTGAAACAATGCATGGCTTTTTAGCGGGCTTCCCACGCAGCGCATAACGCATCGTTAGCCAAGCAACATATAAGACATTGGTAAGGTTGCAGGCGTCGCTTTTGACCAGAAAGCCACAGAAAAGAAAAACAGGCCATCGGGGCTCCTGTTGCGTTTGCGCCGAGCGCGAGCGCAAGGGGCTGCGCACAAGTGACGAAGTCACTATCCATGTCTTTCTTTTTTTCCCGCATTTGGCGTTGTCCTTCCCCCACACTTCTCCACCACAGCAAAACCACTAGCATTTTAAATTCACTCTCAGTTTTCTAACGTTTAGAGACGCCTGTGGGGGAGGAAGTTTCCAAATAGTTTTAATGTCTCCCCAATAATTGCTCTAATTGCAATGCAACGATGACGAATAAGAAAAAATGCAGGTTAAGGTCACAAGGAAATACCGATTCTACTTCTCAAGCAACTTACGACGCAACCAAAAACTGCATTACAACTACAAAAAGTGGATGTTACACTCGTTTTTTTCGAGGGATGGGTTAGTACATCAATCGTTATTCATGTTACTCATAAAAAATTGTTCCAGGAAAAATAGAATCGAGTCTTTCTTCTTATAGTGGCGCCAGGAAATAAAGTGCAGAGTCCTTGCGACCACAAGGGAGTGCACTCCTTGAACAAGCGGTCTCTGCTGCTCTACATGGACTTTGAGGAGGACACCTTTAACAAGACCAAGACACGCAAGTTCAAGAGTCAGAGGTTTATCAATGTAAAGGCAAGCGACGCGGGGAGATGTGCTAGAGGAGCCAACTTGACGGGTTAGTACAGGAGTAGTACGTGACGGGTTAGTACACGGGTAGTACGTGACGGGTTAGTACACGGGTAGTACGTGACGGTTTAGTACACGGGTAGTACGTGACGGTTTAGTACACGGGTAGTACGTTGACGGGTTAGTACACGGGCAGTAGGTGACGGTTTAGTACACGGGTAGTACGTGACAGTTTAGTACACGGGTAGTACGTGACGGGTTAGTACACGGATAATACGTGACGGGTTAGTACACGGGTAGTACGTGACGGGCTAGTACACGGGTAGTACGTTACGGGTTATTACACGGGTAGTACGTGACGGGCTAGTACACGGGTAGTACTTGACGGGCTAGTACACGGGTAGTAAGTGACGGGTTAGAACACGGTTAGTACGTGACGGGTTATTACACGGGTAGTACGTGACGGGCTAGTACACGGGTAGTACTTGACGAGCTAGTACACGGGTAGTAAGTGACGGGTTAGAACACGGTTAGTACGTGTCTGGCTAGTACACGGGTAGTACGTGACGGGTTAGTACACGGTAAGTACGTGACGGGCTAGTACACGGTAGTACGTGACGGGTTAGTACACGGGTAGTACGTGACGGGATAGTACACGATTTATACGTGACGGGCTAGTACACGGTTAGTACGTGATGGGCTAGTACACGGGTAGTACGTGACGTGCTAGTACACGGTAAGTACGTGACGGGCTAGTACACGGTTAGTACGTGATGGGCTAGTACACGGGTAGTACGTGACGGGTTAGTACACGGTTAGTACGTGATATTAAATACCCCTCGCAGTTAGAAACTGAATTACAGGTAATTAGCACACACAAGCTAAGCGATAACAACATTACGACATTACATTATCAAGATACTTAACAGTAACAAAATTTGACAAGCGATTAGGGTTGCATATTTTCGGTTTCGTGGGAGCAGATCTTCTTAGATTGTACTTGTTGACTCCTTTGACCGACCTACTAGTGGCTAGGCAATGTAAAGGGTTTTCCTTACACAGGGAACTCATGAATTGTTGACAAAGCATAAATCGGCTATTTTTAAGCGAGACAAGACCGGCTTTCTCCAGGGCATCATTGTAACTATTGGATTAAAAGATTATTCTAAGCGCTCGTTTCTGGATACGCTCTAGACCATCTGAAAGAAACGCAGGCAGGCCAGAGTACACCGCGGCACCGTACTCTATGACTGATCGTATTAGAGAGCAATAAACAGTGACTAAGTCCAGTTCTTTAACGCCGCACTTTTTAATTAAGCGCAGGGCATAAAGCCTACGATTTGACATTTTGCAAACGTGGTCACAGTGGACATCCCATGTGAGGCCTCTAGAGATGTGGATACCGAGAAATTTGAACGACTTGACACATTCTAGCGTGGTACCTCCGACATAGATTGGGCGCCACGTACAAGCACGGTATTGCAAAAAATCAATGTCCATGATCTTACATTTGGACGGATTTAGACACATGTTGTTTTTTTATAGCAAACTGATGTATATCGTTTACAATATAATCTAATACAGAAGGAGAGTTTCTTGGTACAATCTCGACGACAGTCAGATCATCCACGTACTTTACCCTAGGTGCCCAGGAGGTGACGAGATCGTTCAAAATCACGGCAAAGAGGATTGGGCCGAGCCGGGTACCCTGTGGTATTCCTCCATTTAGCGCAAGTGTTGATGAAGCCGCTGACTCGATTTCCACGAACTGAGATCTTCCTTGAAGGAATTCCGCCACCCATCTAAGCAAAGACTGGTGGATATCGAATTCGCCTAATTTACGCAAGAGGATGTGATGGTCAATTAAGTCGAACCCTTTGCGAAAATCGGCAAAAGACAATCTTGCCGCACAGTCTCCTTTGTCAAGGACGTCAAGAAAAAGGTGTAAAATGTAACAGACGGCTTGTGATGTGGACTTTCCTCCGACCGCAAACTGCTTGGGATCTAGTTTAACTAGGATGCGCGGAAGGATGCGCGGAACGGTAAACCGTTCCAATACTTTAGCTATTTGACAGGTCAAGGAGATTGGGAGAATATGGTTTTCGATGACTGAGGCAGGACGCTCTTTAGGAATAGGGTTGACAGCTGCGCATTTCAAGAGCCAGGGTAAGCGACCTTGACGGAGGAAAGAGTTATACAACTCGGCGACAACAGGTGCAAGTTCGAAAGCAAATAGGGACCACACCTTGTTGGGGATCCCGTCCGGGCCGAGAGCCTTCCTTAGCTTGATGGAACGTAGTGCTGCAGTAGCTTCCCGCGGGGTAACAAATAGATCGTCGGGAATCTCAGTGACAGATATCACGTCGACGTCGTTAGTAGACAAGGTGGCGAACTCAGACGCAAGCCCTGTGAAAAAGGTGTTAATATTTTCACATAACTGTTGAATGGTGACAATGTTAGTTCCGTCAATTAACTGGTTGAACCATTGATTGTCATTTCGAGACATCCCTGACAGTGACTTGACCTCCCTCCCCCACCTTCCAGGGTTGGACTGTTTAAGTGTTGCGACCTTGGCGTTGTAGAATCTTTGTTTGCAGTCCTTAATATGCACTTGGACTTGGTTACGCCAGTAACGAAACTGCTGAGAATCTTTTCCGAACAGCGCCAAGCATTTCTGTCTCTTAGAAATCATAGCTTTGATGGCAGAGGACAGCCACGGCTTGTCGTTTCCATGGATACGACACACCTTAGAAGGAAGGAATGTGTTCATAGCGACAGATAGTGTTTTATAGATGAAATCCCACTTCTGCTGGCAAGATTCTAGCGTGAAAAGATAGTCCCAGCTAAAACTTGTGATCCAACGACCAAAAGCAACCAGCGCGCTGTCTCTAGTGTCGCGCTATGTGACCGACTTTTTTATGGCCTGGTTGAGTCTATATGCGGTCAAAACACAGAAATGGTCGCTGGACCCGAGCTTAGGAAGTCGTTCGGGGGACGCCAGTTGATTAGGTAGGTTTGTTAAGCACCAATCAAGAGTTCCCGTGTCACTTGTTAAAACTTTGACTATCTGGGAAAGCCCGCACGCTCGATTGAACACCACTGGGAATTTTTTGTAAAGTTGGGATTAAAATCCCCGGTGACGCAAACCAAACAATCACGATGGCTGGCCTGATAATCATCGACGGCGTTCTGTACATAATTATTCAAGTTGTCCTCGTTGTCCTCGGCGGTAGCGTGTGGAGGGTGGTAGATAACTCCGATCAGAAGGGATGTAATTGGTCTCGGTAAACGCCGCGGGCGGAGTTGGAACCACAAGGTTTCGGTGATAGAACCGACGAGATCGAGATTGGCCAATCTCTTATAAGGAATAGATGAGTGAACGTACTCCGCAGCTCGACCGGCGTGACTCGAACGATCGTTCCGTATTTAATTATACCCAGAAATAGCGACTGAGGCATCTGATATTTGGTCGGAAAACCAAGTTTCCGTAATGCATAGAACGCAGGCAGAGTTCTGTACCGCGACGCATTCCAGTTCATCCACTTTATTTGTTAGTGAGCGAGCGTTACATCCGTGCACCCATGACATCCGCGTTGCACCCGTGACGGGCTAGTACACTGGTAGTACGTGACGTGTTAATGCACGGGTAGTACGTCACGGGTTAGTACACGGTTAATACGTAACGGATTAGTACACGGGTAGTACGTGACGGGTTAGTACACGGGTAGTACGTGAGGTGTTAGTACACGGGTAATACGTGACGGGTTAGTACACGGGTAGTACGTGACGGGTTAGTACACGGGTAGTACGTGACGGGTTAGTACACGGGTAGTACTTGACGAGTTAGTACACTGGTAGTACGTGACGGGTTAGTACACGGTTAATACGTGACGGGTTAGTACACGGTTAATACGTGACGGGTTAGTACACGGGTAGTACGTGACGGGTTAGTACACGGGTAGTACGTGACGGGTTAGTACACGGGTAGTACTTGACGGGTTAGTAGACGGGTAGTACGTGACGTGTAGTACAGGGTTAGGGCGAGGAGCTATATTCTGTTGTGATGTTTTTTTTCTTTTTGTTCCCAGATGGACACATAGAACTAATACCAAGCAGGCAGCCAAAAGTGAATGACATAACTGTTGCATTATGGATAAAGCTTGATGTGGTTTCGGGAAAGCAAACACTTGTACGGCTACTAGGTAGAGAGACTGGGGAGGAAAAGACTCGATTCACCCTGGAAGTGCACGAGGGCATGGTCAAGTGGGGGTGCTGGGTGAAGAAGGACAAACTCTTCCTCGCCAAAACACAGGCGGTAAGACATAGAAACGAACTCTTTCTCGCAAAAACACAGGCGGTAAGACATAGAAACGAACTCTTTCTCGCCAAAACACAGGCGGTAAGTCATAGAAACGAACTCTTTCTCGCCAAAACACAAGCGGCAAGTCATAGAAACGAACTCTTTCTCGCCAAAACACAGGCGGTAAGTCATAGAAACGAACTCTTTCTCGCCAAAACACAGGCGGTAAGACATAGAAACAAGCTCTTTCTCGCCAAAACACAGGCGGTAAGTCATGGAAACGAACTCTTTCTCGCCAAAACACAAGCGGTAAGACATAGAAACGAACTCTTTCTCGCCAAAACACAGGCGGTAAGTCATAGAAACGAACTCTTTCTCGCAAAAACACAGGCGGTAAGTCATAGAAACGAACTCTTTCTCGCAAAAACACAGGCGGTAAGTCATAGAAACGAACTTTTTCTCACCAAAACACAGTAATTCATCCGTTTCTTTGCCATGCGTCGGGTCTTGGCCCAATCCTTTTTGCTTTTGACATGCGCTCTTTGCAACTATGAACACACCGAGTAAATAAAGCCAAGGTAAATACAGTGGAACCTGGATTTTACGATGTGCCTCGGGGGAAGAAAATGTATCGCAAAATCGAGGTATCGTTAGAAAGAGGTCCTCGATTTTATGATATAGAGGAAAATCTATTGAAAATATCGTTGTAGCGAGATCGGGTTAATTATCAACTTTCACAAAATAATAATATTGTAACTGTACTCTGTCTAAGAAGTGAAGTTACTCTCTGTAAGGTTGTAATTTGTAAGATCTTTCAAATAAAATCCATTAACTGTAACGGTCTTGTATGGTGTCTTGAGTTTTTCTCTCTTTGTTGATAAATAGAAACAGTAATATCGTTGTATCGAGGTCAAAATTACGCTTGGGAGAACAGATTTGTATCGTAAAATCGAGAATTCTGTTGTATCCAATATTGTTAGAACGAGGTAATTTCTTATAAATTTTACTGTATTTCCACCGGGAGAAAGGAACTCCATCGCAAAATCGAGGTTATCGTAATATACAGTATCGCAAAATCCAGGTCATCCATGAGCAAGTTTTGGCTCGACCCCAGTGTCCCACCCCTGCAAGGCACTGTGCGTTTAACAACACTCCCCAACAATAATGTACTTACTTTTCTAGGTTGTAGAAGCGCGTTTGTGGACGCATGTCATGTCCACCTTCAGCACACGAAGCCTAAATGCTGCCATCTACATCAATCAAGACCTGGTTGCCCAGGCAACCATGAGAAAGGTGCGGTTCACCGCCTTTCCACTCACATGGATCCGAAAGATTGAGATTGGATCCCCTTCCAAGCGACGGCGACTCAAAGGCATAATCGATGAGCTGTATGTACGGCGACGAGATAAACTACCCAGCCCAACAACGCCAGTCACCGCAGACGTCATCACTACACCACGTAAGCCTCACTTAAAATCCTTGCATCACGTGACCATATATCCCGTAAGCCTCCCCGTGACTCAAAAACCACGTCAATCAAACATCTAGTAGACTTATTTAAAGCCGAATTATCACCAGTTTACTTCCGGAGGTCCGACGGAAACCTCAACCGTTAAAAGACAAAAGAATCTATTAAAATCCGAGATATTAAACAGGCCACCCGCTCTAAATTATCTATCACATCCTCAAGAAAACTTCCCATAAACACACTGCTTTCAATATTTTGAAATATGTTTTGGGTTTTTCGTTAAGAATCATCGGAGATTGTTACGTAATCGACCGGAAGTAAACTGGTGACAATGCGGCTTTAATAAGCATTTGAAAGTCATTTTTTAATCATTGCACACTTTGCAATCAATTGTGTTGTGCTATTTCTAGATCAAACTCAAGGTCGGGTGACACGTGCATTAGACGCTAGCCTTGTCGAGCAAGGTAAAGTGAAGATACATGCCCCCCCCCCCCCCCCCATACATCGCTACAAGGGCAGGAGAGAAAGAGCTTGTTAGGCTAAATTCGGTTGATATAAACAAGAATCTGCTGATATAAACACGAAATCCTCTCGAAATTAGCTGAAACGTACCTTGTCTTGCGTAGAACTCCGGTTTAATTGGGGTTTAATTACTTGGTTCGTGCTCAACGGGGTAGCTAGAAACTCAACATGAAAGGGTTTTCTTAGTAAACACAAATAACACTTTCCAAAATCGAGAACAATTTCGGCAAATTTACATAAAATCTTCGTGGTTTAAGTAGGATTTATCCAAACAAGCCCTCTTTATCAAGCCCCTAGAACTACTGCTAATAGGCCATTCCAGCTATAAGCATGCGCGCGCACTCACCATGGAAACCTACCTCAACTACCGGCATGCAGCGCGCGCTTCGTTTGGTGCAAGCTTAAAAATGGGCGCGCTGCATTCTGGTAGTTGAGGTAAGTTTCTATGGTAATGCGCGCGCAAAATTATAGCTGGAATGGCCTATTCTCAACATTATGCGGACTCGCGTATTGGATTATCACAAAATGGTTGACATGTCCATGGCTACGACGACCAATCAAGCAGGTGATTGAAAACCACACAATATCAAAAATTGCAGTAACCAAACTATTGTCAATATACGTACCTCTAACATTTAACGTGTATAATATATGCCTAGGGTATTGGTTTGGGGAGGCAGTGTGTTGTTTTTATAATTTACTCATACCATGCGCGTCCTTAGAGTGAACATTGGGTGCTGCAAAGGGGAAGGGGGGTCGTCTAGTTTAATGGAGATATTTTCTGGCTATTCGCCATTCTTACGTTGTGCGAAAGATTGGGTCGAGTTGATAAGCGCACAGAAACATTCAACAGGGCGTTGCAAACATGTTAATGTGAAACTGAATAAAAGCCATGCTGAATTGCATCCCTTAAATTCGTCCCATCGTGCAGTTCGCTTATTAACTCGACCCAATCCCCCGCGCAACGTAAGAATTGCGAATCTAGCGATACCTACTCATTTTAACTATATATTTTCCACTATATTTTTCTAATTTGTCTATTGTTTTAGGAGCAAGCGAATATGAACTACGCTGTTACGTCTGCAAGGCTTTTAACAAGACAAATCCCCGCGATTACTGTTCTCCCGACGGCGGTCACGCAACCAAGACCATCTGTCAAGGTGTCACGCCACTCAAATGCATTGAACATACGGGGATACACGAAGGCACGAGTTTCTTTATTCGCGACTGTAAAGAGGAGTCGTTCTGCGAGGCTCGGAGTTGCACTGGTGAGCTATGCACAATGAAATGTTGCGAGAGTGACTTTTGTAACCGCGCCTCGCACAGGGAAACCGCACCATTGCAACTTATCTTGACTTTATTTTTGTTAAATTTCGTTCTGAGAACAACCATATAACAAAAGTAATAGCTTAAGATGGTATAGCTTATTGGTACTTCAAGATATGCGAGAACAGAGCAGGGAAAAAAGGGGTAAATAGTTATCAAAGTGAGCATCCATATTAAGTGTGGTCAAACCAAGATACACTCTTTTTTTCTAAAAACGTTTACATTTGAGAAAGCATCACTCTAGACAAAATATTTTGCTTTTCTTAGCATGTTCTTAGAATTTGGCTAAATCTTAGGCTGGGAATTCCTTGTTAAAAAGGTTTTTTTTTATAAAATAAAGTGCATCGCGACGTCCAACAATAACAGAAGATCACGACATGAATAATAACTTACTAAAATTATCGAGCTTAGTTTTAGACATAGCAATAACAAGGTTCCCTTAGGTATATGGACATCCTTATTTTTCTTTGGTATTGCTCAATAAAGAGAAATGTATAATGAAATGTATAAAGTACTTATCAAACAAATGTTTATTGTATCACATAGTTGATTTTAACAACAGTTTTACTTCTATATATTTTACTTTGTTTGGCTTATCCATCATTACTTCACGTAACGGTATTAATGTGATATATGTACGATTTTTACCTCTCTGGGGGGGGGATTTTGTGGGAGTGGGGGTCACGGGAAGGGGTCTGGTTGTGTCGGAATTTTTTCTTTAGTGATTGAGTTTGTGCAGGATATTTTAAGCTTGCATGTTTTTTTTTCCTTTCCCCATGCGAATTTTTTCTTACATTTTGACTCGTTATATTTTTCTATTATCCCCCCCCCCTTTTCACATCAAATTTCTAATGGTCTCCCTCGAAATAATTATGTCCTCTATAACTTCTATATGTTCTGGATGGATTTTTCTAGATGGGAGCATTATAGAATTTGAGTAAAAATGTTGCTCTGTATGATTAATTTTCAACCATTATCCATTATCTTTAAAAGCAAAGAGGAAAAAACTGCTACTAGTTACAACGCCGAAAGTCGTCACAGTTTTTTCCTAACATTTCGTCGCACCACGCACATGCATGCATCTAAAAACACAGGAGAGCGAACGGCCATCAACACTCGAATGGTTAAATTCCACCTAACCACAGCGCGACGACATATCAGTTACGTGTTTACATGCCTCGTGATCAAGATACGACAGCCAATCAACTGCGAGTGGTCACGTGTTAAAGTCCCATATCCTGATGCGGTTGTCGTACGATGCGCTTATGATTCTCGTGTCATCAAAGTGGATACAGTTGACGGCATCTTTATGGCTCCGTAACGTCTGTATACATGTCCCCCTAGGATAGCAAACAAAACCGTTACACAATATTGGGGCCAAAACAATCAACATTACACAATACAGCTAGTGAGTCACACAACACAAGGTTCATTACCAAGTCACACAACACAAGGGTGAATACCACGTTAAACAACTCCATGTTCACTAACGTCGCAGAACACAACTACTTCGTCACACAGGTTTAAAAACCACGTCACGCAACACAATGTTCACTACTGCGTCACACAAAACAAAGGTCAATACCACGTCACACGTCACACAAAACAAAGGTCAATACCACGTCAAACAATTCCATGTTCACTTACGTCATAGAACACAAAGGTTAGTACTTCGTCACACAGGTTTAAAACCACGTCACACAACACAATGTTCACTACCACGTCACACAAAACAAAGGTCAATACCACGTCACACGACACCAAAAACAAAGGTCAATAGCACGTCACACAACTCCATGTTCACTTACGTCACAGAACACAAAGGTTAGTACTTCGTCACACAGGTTTAAAACCACGTCACACAACACAATGTTCACTACCACGTCACACAAAACAAAGGTCAATACCACGTCACACAACACCAAAAACAAAGGTCAATAGCACGTCACACAACTCCATGTTCACTTACGTCACAGAACTCAAGGGTTACTACTATGTCACACAGAATTACACACACGGTCACGCAACTCCATGTTCACTACCACATATCCCTCTACGAAAGGATAGCAATCTCCTGACGAGAATTTAGTCGTTAAAGAAATTATTGTATTTTATATTCACGTGTTAAAGTTTTGTATATGATATTCTTATATTCACTGGGTTGCTGACCAATTGAAGCCCACACAGTACTAATAGCCGCATAGCTAATACAGATATAGATATAGGATACATAGATAGTACCTTTCGATGTCCCAGTATTTGATCATGCTGTCTTTTCCTGCACTCACGATTACACCACTTTCCTTTCTACCATTGACCATCATAAAACGCAGTCGCACGGACTCGATCCTATTCAAAGCAACAATAAATTATTATTTTAAAACTGTGTAATGAATGGATGATAATCACCATTGAGCCCACGTGAACACGCGAGACTTTGTGGCCTTTGAACTTGTGTAAACACGAGAGACTCACATTGTTTGTGGCCTTTGAACTCGTGTAAACACGCGAGACTCACCTTGCTTGTGACCTTTGAACTCGCGTGAACACGCGAGAATCACCTTGCTTTGTGACCTTTGAACTCGCGTAAACACGCGAGACTCACATTGCTTTGTGACATTTAAACTCGCGTGAACACGCGAGACGCACCTTGTTTATGATCCTTGAACTCGCGTGAACACCCGAGACACACTTTGTTACCTTTGAACTCGCGTGAACACGCGAGACTCACCTTGTGACATTCGAACTCGCGTGAACACGCGAGACTCACCTTGCTTCTGACCTTTAAACTTGTGTAAACACGCGAGACTCACATTGTTTGGGGCCTTTGAACTCGTGTTAACACGCGAGACTCACCTTGCTTGTGACCTTTGAACTCGCATGAACACGCGATACTCACCTTGCTTTGTGACCTTTAAACTCGTGCGAGCAAGTTCCATTTGCAAGATTCCAAAGAGATACTAAATTCCCGGCAGCCACTGCGATGTAGTCCTGATCGTAGCTGACTGAGGTGATAGCGGACGCGTTTGACAGACCAGCGTACACAATACCAACGCATGCGCCAGATGCTACGTCCCAGATGCGTACAGTCTGCAGCAAAGATAAATCGCGCTTGGTAATCGTGATTAAGGAACAAGATAAGCTGCCTTTCTTGATAGAGGAAGGGCGTGAATGTTTATTGGTCATATTTTTCAGAGCCTGTAAACTCTAACCCTTACCCTGTCCGCGGATCCTGTGAACGCTCGTTTGGCTGCGTCATCAAGATCGACGCAGAATACTGAGCCCGTATGCCCAAATAAGGTGCAGAGTAGCTTGCACTGACGAATGTTCCACAGTTTAGCCTGCGAAACGAATTCAAAATATGGAGATGACGCCATTAATATTTCAAAACAAACGGCAGTCAAAATAGGCCATTTCTTTTTGAAGGATGTACAAATATTTGTTGTTTTTTTTCATGTGATACTCATGGCTGTTTATTATTATTATTATTATTATTATTATTATTATTATTATTATTATTATTATTATTATTATTATTATTATTATTATTATTATTATTATTATTATTATTATTATTATTATTATTATTATTATTATTATTATTATTATTTACCGTTTTGTCACCGGAGCCACTTATTAGAATGTCTTTCTTTCTCTCTATCGCCCAAATGGGGGCCTCGTGGCTCAGTAATATCCTAGGCAAACAAAACTGCAATCATTATCTCATCCATTAACGTGTAGGTACGGCTTACAAAAGAAAATGTATGAAATATTGAGACCTAAATCATGTCCACAAGGACATGGAGGGTACATAAGGCACCGTAGTATTGTGTGGGGGTGGGGGGGGGAGGGGGTGGGAGCGGGATACAGAAAATTAAAAAAAAATTTGAGGAACAGCCACGCCCCCGTTGGTATTTCTCATGGTCCATTATCGCTAGATACATCTATGAAATCATAAGAAATAACGAAATAACTTAATTTGATATTCATTACAAATTCACTGGGACCGGGTTCATGTACTATTCTGTATAAAACCCCAATAAACGATGTCTGTCTTTCTTTATAATTTTTCAAAATATTAGAGGGCGGATGTCATGTGCCCCCAGTGCCCCACCCCCTGTTACGGCCCTGAAAGGAGAGATCCCTCCAATATTACCTTGCGCAGATGCCTGTTCTCAGGTTCCACACCTAGAAAAGAGGGTAACCATAATTAACGACAAGAACAATATTATTTATCAAATAGGTAAATAAAACTGCGCAGTACTCTAGCTAAGGCCACTGCATTTTACATAAAACAATTTGCTTTAGCACAGATGTGAGCTCTTGTATACCCGGATGCTCTTGTCGTATGACCCGCTGATGAGAATGGAAGAGGAGAGGAAACGAAGACACCAGATGCCTCTCTGAAGAGAAATACAAACACGGTGAAGCAAAACGTTGATATCGAAATTTGCCAATACTTATCCGCAAATCACTGACATTAGCCGATATTACCCGATTACAATACCGACATTCACCGATTACAATCAACAACATTCACCGATAACCGATTACTTATCCGCAAATCACTGACATTAGCCGATATTACCCGATTACAATACCGACATTCACCTATTAGAATCACCAACATTAACCGACAACCGAGTACAATCGCCGTATTAAGAGATTCGATCACTGAATGTATCGATTTTCACCGACACTAACCGGAAGTAACAAACACTAACCTACCAATCACTCAGGGCGGGGCCTATTCAAACTCGGCGAAGTAGGCCTCATTTTTCCATTACATATTAATTCTAATATATATCATAATATTTACTATTATTGTTTTAATGCTATTATCATCACCGTGATTATTGTAAATTATCACAAACGACCACTCAGCGACACCTACCGTGTGACCATGCACTCAGCGACACCCACCGTGTGACCATGCACTCAGCGACACCCACCGTGTGACCATGTACTCAGCGACACCTACCGTGTGATCATGCACTCAGCGACACCTACCGTGTGACCATGTACTCAGTGACACCTACCGTGTGACCATGTACTCAGCGACACCTACCGTGTGACCATGCAAGCTCTGTAACAAGTTTCCAGTCGTAGCATCCCAAACTCTGCCATGCGAATGGGCATAATTAGAGGAGGGGAGTTAAAGGAGAGCAATGGGGGGAGGGTTTTTGTACGCGTCGCGTAGAAGCTCCGCCATAATCAAGCGATTGTTGTCAGCATAGGCGTAATCTTGTACTGCACGCTTGGTTCGTGCAGGGTAAAGTATCGTGAAGGTGCATTTCAAGCAATAGAGAGTTTACAATAGTTTGCAGGTTTTCTTGACCTTCCACCTCTCGTTAACTAATTGAGATTGCAAAAGCGTGAACCAAACGCATTCTCATAATATATTTCAAGGGGAATGGTTTTCCATTCTATTAATACATATGGATGAAGTAAAGAGGAAGTTTTTGCGTTGTTTTATTACTCTCTTCCCCTTTCAAGCCTCATATAAATCCTTGTGTGTTCCACTGAACCACTTACTTGACCGTTCTATCCAGGCTTCCACTAGCGATCTTGTTCATGCATTCACACACAGAAAACACACTAAACAAAACAGAAGAAACGCTTTAAAACAAGTTCACATTTTTTTTTCTTTTCTTTTCAATTCACAGTTCTAAATACAAATAAGGCGTTGTCTTCATAGTCCTCGCTGATCGATGATTGGATTGCGCAAACAAAATCAGTTTAAATGGGCAGTGTTGTATATCCAGTACTACGTCGTTTTGTCGTGTGTACGATATAATACAATATCATACAATTACAGTACAGTGTAATACAGCAAAATGAGGTCATTTACTTAATATCGTTATACGCGTGGAGGGGTTACCCGAACTACCGCCCACCAAGAGCGCATAATTCGTACACTTGACAGTCATTGTACCTTTTAGTGTGCCCAGAAATCTCCATCACCTTGCACCGCCCCTCGGCCCAGTTGCGCTTCAAATTGATGTTGCGCCTGAAAATGTCTTTCCAGATGTCAGGTACAGACAGAGGCACACCTGCAGATACAAATATCGATTTTCTGTCACTGAGTAACTTGTCATGACCTTTAGACTATACTGCATAAGGAATAACGATATGTATAGTTGATGTAGTGTTGATGACCCTCTATCATTAGCCGATACTCTGCCTTATTGGGTTGAGCAAGTAGAAGCAAGTAGAATGAAGCGAGCTGCATGCGCGTGTCAAGAGGGTGGGTCCAAGGGTCCGGACCCCACCCTGCTCATTTGACGAGATGGGTTCGACTCCAGTTGACACCTTCGTTGGTAGTTAGGAGATACGGTTAATTTTGAATGCGCATTTGTATAGAAAAAAGTTACTAGATGGATATATTGTAATATTACCAGTGCTAATGGTACCGAATTGAATTAATTGATCCGTGTTCAGTAAATCACTACCCCACCGTGCGTTTTTCGCTAGACACGCCCCTAAGCTGGTAAAAGCAATTAGATTGAAGATTTGCTCATCTGCGCCTAGTTTAACCGATAAACACTTTTGTTGGACCGACTTACCTACGTACTGCAGGCGACATTTCGCTTGCCATAACTCGTCGCGAGATGCCATGCCCTGCCAGAATTTGCAAACCTGTCAAAAAATAACTTGCAATAAGATACAAATCTATATACGCCATCATATATACATATCGTAGTATAACAATATCTATGCTCCTAGATGCGAAATAAAAGATAGGCAGCTTTTTACAACTTTGCTAGCAGTGCGCATTGGATATTGTGTTGAAAACACAGGCAATTAATGGTAAAGAAGTAAGTTCGACGTTGCTGTTGAAACTCGTTGTTATTTGTAAAGAAGTAAGTTGGACATTGTTCATGAAACTCGCTGTTATTAAAGGTAAGATCTATAAACTTGGCGTTGTATTTGGAGACTTGATTGATCCGTTAAAGAGATCGTTTTACATTTTGGTGAAAATTGAGTGATTTGTGAGAGGGTAAAAATCTTGTTCATAAAACTCGCTGTTATTTGTAAAGGAAGAGTGTGTGCTTTACAAACCTGGGCTGCAACAAGTAACTCATTTGGGCGGAGATACGAGAGCACTTTTAGAGATAGCTCATCTGGTAACAGTGAGATGAAGTCACGAAATTGACGAACCTACAATCAATTGATAATGCACCATTACCCATGCGCAATACACGCTATTCTCAAACGTACTAAAGATTACCCACCCTGTCTCCATTTGCAGAAAAAAGGAAGTACATGCATCGAATATATTGAATTTATAAACAAGTCGTGTAGTTAAGGAATAAAAAATTGAGTTTGAATTACAAACATAATATATTATTAGCAAAAGTATTAAAAATGACAATCATTTTGATAGAAAAAAAACTTACAGCAAGGAGACCAGATAACAAATAGAGCTCGGCAGGTTCTAGAATCCGAAGAAATAGCTGAAGGAAATGATTTCGCTGAGAACCTGAAAGGGTTAAAACGAAACCTCAGTAGGTAAGCAAGCACACACACATACCATCCTACCACAATAACAGCCCAACACACCTACAATCATACCCAACCTGACACTTTAACCCTACGACTATAGCCGTAACTATCTTACCACCTACCCCAAAAACATTCCACGCAACCTACAATCACACCCAACCTGACACTTAACCCCACCCCTATAACCCTAACTAAGCTACCACTCTACTATCACATACAAAACATACCTAACCTATCATCTCACTCAATCTACCATCTCCTAGTCTATCACATACAAAACATACCTAACCTATCATCTCACTCAATCTACCATCTCCTAGTCTATCACATACAAAACATACCTAACCTATCATCTCACTCAATCTACCATCTCCTAGTCTATCATCTTACATTACACCTTATAACATATATCACCGTAAGCACTCTATCCACTTACCGTCCCACTTCTCTTCAAACCACTGCACTACGCATTGCGCATTTTCCGGAAGCCAGGCTAAAGGCGGAGCTTGTCTAGATCGGGAAAAGGGGAACTGAAAGCGACAAGGAAAGCTGTCATGCATGTTCAGTTTGATTGACATTTGCCATGTGCTTGGGCTTGGGCTTTGGCGATTGTATGACATGAGGCTTTACACCTATTTCAAATAAGGTTGCACTCGGAGAATCTGTGTATCGTAACCCGCAGTGCTTCATGGGTAAAAGTCAAGTAAACGAGCAAATAAGAGTAAAAAAAATACAAATCCGGGTTTAAAAAAGCTGTACAAGTCATGAAGTTTATGAAGCACCTGCGGTACGGCAACCTTAAAAATGACAAGAATCATGCAGTTTTTCCAAATAAGGAATATATTAGTTTTCTTATATGGAAGTGACCGCTTTGGCAAAAACGACAATTTTTGGCTCAATTTTATTGATATGCTCGGGTCCACCCTTTTTTTAAAATAGGTGTTGCAGTTGTTGTTGGGGCCCCAATACGAGGGGTGTACGGCGGCGAACAGGCCAGGATTTCATCGTGCCCGCGGAGAAATGGAGTGTTCATTAAATACCCTGAGGGGGACAGTAAGGACACCTTACCCCCTCCCGTAAAACATTTAAGCATATTACTCAGTAAGTGCATATTACCTGTTTTCGGTTTTTACTGTAGGGTCTTCCCACTTGAGTGGACATACTTGGACAAGACTTGGATTTGTAAATTCTTTTCCTGATAAAAAAAAAATCAAAAAAACAAAAATTAAGCGATTTTCTTCTACAGTTCAAAGGCTTCACATTTTTCTTTGCAGGAAAAAAGCGGCCATATGGAAATCGAAAAAAAGTTGGCTGGCCAAGGAACTAGTCCTGCCCCAGTCCCCCTCCCCACTTTTCACCACAGTCTGCAACCCCTTGTATATGTCCTCCGAAGAGAATAAAGTAGCGTTAGTGATTACCATGTTCGGGCATCATCAGTGGTGACGTCACCATCCTCTAAGGCCTTCTTGTACTCATTTTGCATGTGACGTCTAATGACGTAACTTGTAGACGTCTTGCTGAATACGGGGGGAGCACTCCTAGGGCAGGGGGTCCTAGTGTAGTGCTTTGGGCTTCTGCTAAGTGGGGAGATTCCGGGCAAACGGACGCCAAAGTACGAAGATTTGCATTTCCAAGAACCCTTGAATTGCAGGGACTTGTCGTTTGTTCTGTTGATCAGTTAGCAGATCTGTGTTTTCACGTCTAGTGACTTCAAACGAGTGTTCTTTCTTAGTCGTATCGGTATGTATACTTAAAGAAGGCGAATCACGCGCCGCATTTATATGCTCCCACTCAATGCCGATTCACACAAAACATCGGCTTCCATCGGCTAATTCAGTCGAGTAACCTAAGGTATTTCCAATCAACCGTAAATCAGACTGGGGGGGGGGGGGGGCTCTTTAAGGGAAAATTGCTATAACTTCTGAATCATAGAGGCTTAAACTTGGTGGCTTCACCTAAAATCTATCTGCGGACGTTTTGATGCCGTTTGATGGATGTTTTGACGCTCCATGTTACCAAGGCAACCGTTTTTTCACACATAGGTTTCCCAAAAACTAAAAAGTAGTGATTGTTTTATATTTTGGTCCTGTTTCTCAGATTTAAATTGGGGAGGGGCTGGTAAATTTTGCTCTATCAAAGCTATCAAATGCATTTATCATTACTATGAGCAGTATGTATGCAAATACGCTTTTTTGTAATAATTACAGATTTTGTTTCTTTTGCAAAAAATCATAAGAATCCAAGATGGCGGATCCAAGATGGCGGACCCAAGATGGCGGAAATTCTTCCATAAAAAAATTATTATAAACGTCTTTATGACCTTTTTGCATTGTAAAGCTGTTAAAAGGTTGATTTTGACATACTTTAATGATGTAAAATGATTTTAACCTGATTTGAAAAAATTTGAAAGATTATTTGAAAGAATTTGAAAGAATATCTAGACATCGTATTTATGACGTCATTGTGACGTCATAATTGATCCGACCACACCCAAAATAGGGCGTGACGATTGTTTGCATGCTGGTGAATATTGTCTGTAAGTTTGATGAGCACAGCCTGTTCTTTCTTAGTCTTGTCGGTTTGCATACATACGGCGATTAAGTGTTCTTTCTTAGTCGTGTCGGTTCGTATACTTACTGAGATGGAGTGTTTTCTATGAGTCGTGTCGGGGATGGACTCTTGACAATCGGAAGGACAGTGTGTGACGACCACTCGTGCACTTCACCCTCGTCATGCAACACAGCACTCTCCAGGCGATGAAGCTTCCATGCCTGGCAATCAAACACAATCACAGTTACACCAGCCATCACAGTAGAAGATTCCTTGAATAGAAATGATCCACTTTTTTGGTTCTGACACAGAACCAAAGCTATCTGGCTATAAACGGCCTGTAATTCAAAATCATAGCGTGCAGGACTGTAAGACAGAAAGTTATAAGGAATCATATAGACATGTAATATGGAAAACGACAGTAGGCCCAGTGTGTTAGTGCGTCAGCGTATTCGGCATTTCATTCACCACAGGTGGCCCAGTGTGTTAGTGCGTCAGCGTATTAGGCCTTTCACCACAGGTGGCCCAGCGTGTTAGCGCGTCAGCGTATTTTCGGCCTTTCACCACAGGTGGCCCAGTGTGTTAGCGCGTCAGCGTATTCGGCCTTTCACCACAGCTGGCCCAGTGTGTTAGCTCGTCAGCGTATTAGGCCTTTCACCACAGGTGGCCCAGTGTGTTAGCGCGTCAGCTAGGCCTTTCACCACAGGTGGCCCAGTGTGTTAGCGCGTCAGCGTATTAGGCCTTTCACCACAGGTGGCCCAGTGTGTTAGCGCGTCAGCGTATTCGGCCTTTCACCACAGGTGACCCAGTGTGTTAGCGCGTCAGCGTATGGGGCCTCTCACCACAGGTGGCTCATGTGTTAGCGCGTCAGCGTATGGGGCCTCTCACCACAGGTGGCCTATTCTGTTAGCGCGTCAGCGTATTGGGCCTCTCACCACAGGTGGCCCATTCTGTTAGCGCGTCAGCGTATGGGGCCTCTCACCACAGGTGGCCCATTCTGTTAGCGCGTCAGCGTATGGGGCCTCTCACCACAGGTGGCCCATTCTGTTAGCGCGTCAGCGTATGGGGCCTCTCACCTCAGGTGGCCCACTATCCTTTTTCCATATGATACCAATGACTGCGCCATCCCCCCTCCCCCCACCCCTCCCCTCCCTAGCCAATTCTGGGTATGCGCGCGCCTGAAATGTATGGCATGTTATGACATATAATACAGCAAATAGGAGCAACAGTCTTACTCTATATCTTGGCTTTCCAAGCTTCTTGTGCACTTCTCTACAAACTGGAGTGGACACAGGACTGAAGGAACTGCGCGGAAATGCATTTAAGGAACTGTACATGAAATCCCTGTGAAGCAGTGGCTCAACAACCTATGCAGTCAGAATAAAAACGAATGTGATTTTTGTCTATTTCATTAAAGCCGCATTGTCACCAGTTTACTTCCGGTCGGTTACGTAACAATCTCTGATGATTTGTAACGAAAAAAGGCGAAAAATATTTTAAAATATTGAAAGCAGTGTGTTTATTAGTTTCTTTGAGGATGTGATTGAAATTTTAGAGCGGATGGCCTGTTTAATATCTCGGATTTTAATAGATTCTTTTGTCTTTTAACGGTTGCGGTTTCCGTCGGACTTCCGGAAGTAAACTGGTGACAATGCGGCTTTAAGTAACGGTTAACATTTTGCAAGCGCCGTCAAGTAGGACGTGGAGGAATAAATGATGGATAAATTTGGGAAGTTAATCACCCTATTTGTAGCTGAAATGGTGAATTACGAAGAACTAAATGCGCTCACACTATTAATGGTCTGTCATTTGCTCGCATTTGGCACTTACCGTCCATAGAAAGCTGATCTGTTCCAGCTCACACCGCGACAGTAAAACCTCCACAATATTACTACGCTGAAAATGTACAACAGAATTCTAGAGATGGGGGGACTTCATCAATTATTACTACGCTGAAAATATACAACAGAATCTTAGAGTTTTGGGGGACTTCATTAATATTCTTACTACACTGGAAACGTGCAACAGAATTCTAGAATTATGAGGGGGGGGGGGAGTTAGAGGATCTCGAACAATAAGCCATAAACTGTAGGGAAGAGTAGAGTGGACTTAATCAATGTCATTGTATTGGCTAAAATGAAATGCCCAAAGCGCGTACAATCTGTATTTTTTTGTCCATTATATTAATTTTTACATGCTTACTACCGAACACGCTCCATCAAGACGAAGTAAACTGGGAGATAATCTCTAGTAGAAATGAACCAAAAGTATCTTAGAGAAATAGTTGGGCCATGTTAGACGAGAGTTCGAGTATCCACTGTGTTGAGATTCGCGATACAAATATAATAAAAATAAATAATCAGACACAATGTATTTTTGCACGAGTGTGAAAATGACATAGAAACACCGGCTGGATGTAGCAGATTTAAATATAAACAAGCGCCAAAACCATGGTTAATTTAAATTCGCTCTGCAAACATTTGAAATTGAATAGCTTAATTAGCATTATGTTTGAGGCATGGAATAGTTAATAAACACAAAAGTTAGCCGACTCGTCAGAGACAAGATATCTTACAAAAGTACAACACAAATATTCCAGCGAAAACCAATCCCAGTGCTGAATCTACCCAGTTTCCGTCTTTATTAACCATTCTTCTGATCACAAAATTCAATTCTGGCTCTCGATTATGGATGTTTTGATCTAATTAACAAACTAACTCTATTATACAATAATTCTCAGTGCGAGCTTTTCGCGTTAGAATCTCGAATAGAAAGTTAACTGAAATCCGAAACCTCATACCGTTTATTCGTATAAATGCTGATTTTATAGACTGGATGTACAGGTAGACCGTATTTTCAATTCTAGAGTAATTCATTACTAACTACGAGCAGGCGAACATATGCTGGTATTTACTTAGTCGCGACCATCACTAGATTTGTTTACCGTGTTTATATTTATCAATTTAGATATTACACTTACCTCAATCTCATCCCAAGCTTCGAGCCATTTGCACATATAGTCAACTTGCTGGTCAAATTCTATGTTACTGACTTTACGACTTAGAGTAATCATTTTAGTTGATGGCTGCTTTGAAGATAGTGAGTGTAAACAAACTCATGATTGTATGTCGTGCGGAGCGAATACGATTCCAATCCCACAAAATATACATCATCAAAGAACAGAGAAAGCCATCAATCCATTATCACGAAGGTTAACGACGAGATAATGTTCAATTTTCAGGTTCTTTTGAGAATCATTTTAGGTCTTTTGTCTTTAACAGTTAAAAGGCTTCCCGTTAGCAACAAGCCAGAAGATGACCCCACTCACTCATTTGCATTTATTATTACCATGGAAATGCCTTGTTATAACCTATATCCGAATATAAAGTTACGAATATATAGTTTTTGTACGGGCAGACAAGATAGTTACTCATAATTAAATACCTATAGAGGTGAATAGAATAGAAAATTCTGAATACCTACAATTTGAGTGCTAGAATTAGGAATTTAAAGCATGGTAGTTATGTCTTCAAATTTTTAGAAATAGTAACTGTTTCACCCCAAAATCGGTGGTTTGATATTTTTTCTGTGGATTTCACCAAGCCAAAGCTTGATCGATTTTTTTCGCGATTTTTTTTCTATTTTTGTTTGTCTATTAAATTATTTAAGGAGAGGGGGGTCTGGGGGGGGAAACAATCGTCATGTCGCGTCTTCAGGTTGTTTACGGCGCGCTTTTGCCCGTTTTCTATGGTACAAGCCAAATCTAAACATAGAAATCTTTACCAAATCTTGTGACGGAGTTTTTAATTGACGACAGCCATATAGCAGGTATAAATTTTCGCGGTCGAGTTTTTATAAACATACACTGTAGAGTATCTGCAAAAACTATTTTGAGAGGCTGCAAGAAGACTACAAAAATACTGTGCTTCTTAGCTCTTTCCCTCATGACGTTGACGTTTCTCTTTTGACGTAGTAGTTTCTCTAAAAAAAACAGCGTTCTCATGAAAGATAGCTAGAAGAATTCTATCCACAGGTATCCCGACTGGGGAAACACCTGCTCGAACCATCCCAAGACTTAGAGACAGACTGATTGGCTGAATCTAGTAAATTTATTAATTCATTTATTAATATCTTTATCATGATTGGTTAATTCGATTTGATGTGCAGCAACAAGCTAAGGTATTCGTATGTATCCATGGGAATTTTCAACTTTGGGATTATGCCCTTACATTCAAAAAGTGTAGGCATCGATTTGATTTTTCGTTCCATGTGAATACATATCACAAGGGAATGCCTTGTCGAGAAGGAGTCGAATTGGTCGGATTCGAGGACTTGTAACACGTATATTTGTAAGCCTTGAAATGTCACCGTGAAATCAGTACAAACCTTTCAATCGTGAGGTAAGACTTTACTCTTATACTTTTTGCTATACTCTTTTTTTTATCTGTTTTGGTAGGTCTCTTTCTGTTATCTATCCCAACGTTTTAGTGACTTCCAATTTTCTTTACTCGAACAATGTTTTGTGAAAAGTAAGTACAAATTCTATTGTTCCAAAGATATCAGCGCTTTTGACTAGATGCCGAACTTTGTGATCAGTTCGTAGTTCCGACCAATCCGTAGTTCCGAGAGAGAGAGAGAGAGAGAGAGAGAGAGAGAGAGAGAGAGAGAGAGAGAGAGAGAGAGAGAGAGAGAGAGAGAGAGAGAGAGAGAGAGAGAGAGAGAGAGAGAGAGAGAGAGAGAGAGACGCGCTCCCGCATAGAGGCCCTGCACTATGCTTTTTACACAGAAAGAATGAATTTAAACGAAGTAGAGATATTTCTAACACAGGGAAGAGTTAACTATTGTCAAGATAATCAGTGTTTTCCCTGCATAGCCAATGCACAAGTGATTTTTAAGGAAATGTAGTTGGAACTTTTAAGCTGCTATTAATTACCATTCATGATTAAATCAGAAACCACAGTTCCACGAATCATTAACCAGAATTTAACTGTACGCAATGACTATCTTTTCTTAGCCCAAACTTTTTGATATCACTAATCAACTACTGATAATTAACAAGGCACGATGACTGAAACATTGAACGAAAATTGAACTGAAAAATGTTTCACAGTCACATTTTCCATGTCAAAAAGACATTTTTTCATATGAATTTAGACCCAAATTTTGAACAATTAACTGTCTTAACATTTCATTGCACAAGAAAATATAACACAGGTAGCGTAAATGTAATTTTAAAATTTGGTGGAACAAAAATTGGCAAGGAAAAGCATACGTACGCTTTTGATGAGTAAGAAAGATAATTTGGTCTGAAGGATTCCTCGGGAAAGAACTTACAAGAATTCTTCTGTGTAACATCAAACTTTAAATTTTTACTTTCATTCAACTTTTGTATCCACCATTTTACGTCTTATGAATATGCTTCTTAGTAACTTTCTAATTGTCATTCATCATCAACCTCGTCCCCATGGTCTTCTGGGTAATTTTCGGCTAGACGCCAGATTGATAATTACCCAGAAGACCCTGGGGACGAGGTTCAAGCATCTCTGACATTCTAGATATTCCCCGCTAGAATGAACTACAGCTACTACTCACAACTGCTGGATAGCTATCGCAGGCGTATGGAACCAAATGTTAGTCTTCTGAGCATACGCAGAGCAGTGTGTCACAGTTACCAGAACGAGGCTGCAAAGTACCACGAGAGGTGCCGCCAAGAGCGCGCCAAGCAACGACGAACACAGATACAAACAGAGCGGGAAATCAGTACAATAATAAAAGAACTGAAAAAGAAGGAGAGGGAAATCGGCCAGCGGTATGATGATACAGAGCCGTAGCAAGCCACGTAAAATTGGGGGTGGGGGCAATAAAGAAACATTAGAAAATATTGGGGGGGGGCACAGCCACGCCCCTACCGGTCATTCTCTTAACATTTTTTTTAAATATTGAGGGATTGGTGATGGCGATGGCGATGGCGATGGCGATGGCGATGGCGATGGCGATGGCGATGGCGATGGCGATGGCGATGGCGATGGCGATGGCGATGGCGATGGCGATGGCGATGGCGATGGCGATGGCGATGGCGATGGCGATGGCGATGGCGATGGCGATGGCGATGGCGATGGCGATGGCGATGGCGATGGCGATGGCGATATGGTGATGATGGTGGTGATGGTGATGGTATAACTGCGCGCGCTCTCATTGATTGATTTGCGGGCCGAACATTCCGTACAGCTACGGGATTTAAACCGTCACAAACCGTTATTCACTTGTAATTCAATCCGCTGTATGCGCAGTGACCTGTACATGCTAGCGTCCGAGGTATAGCCCGCTCAGATTATAAAATACCTTATTTTGAAACATTAGAGAATCTATGGATTTGCTAATCGATTGCCAGCTTTTCTCATAAATGCTCGTTCGCCACACGCACTCGGTCATGATACCGATAATGATGATAGTGCTGTTATCTTATTCATCCTTTATTTAATTCCCCTTAACCCCTAATCCCTTCGCCCCTAGCCCCCCCTTCCTATAATACACGAATGTTTCCATAATAACAACCTCCATATTTTAAAGGAAATGAAAAACGCATACATAATTGAGTTTGTTTTTAGATATGCCCATATCAAGAAGCGTCACGCCTCGTCAATCAGCAAAAAACGGACACTAGATGAAGACCGTCCGAAGGCCATCACAGTATTCGTCCCATCCATGAACATCAGTAAAGCCGGAGCTACAGGACAAAATGACAAACCAACACAACCGGTAGAGGTAATGCAGAAAGACCAGCACCCTAGCTAGAGATAAAACAGACCAAAACACTCGCTAGATGTAAGACAGAATAAAACACTCGCTAGCTGTAAGACAGACCAAAACACTCGCTAGATGTAAGACAGACCAAAACACTCGCTAGATGTAAGACAGACCAAAACACTCGCTAGATGTAAGACAGACCAAAACACTCGCTAGCTGTAAGACAGACAAAAACACTCGCTAGATGTAAGACAGACCAAAACACTCGCTAGATGTAAGACAGACCAAAACACTCGCTAGATGTAAGACAGACCAAAACACTCGCTAGATGTAAGACAGACCAAAACACTCGCTGGATGTAAGACAGACCAAAACACTCGCTAGATGTAAGACAGACCAAAACACTCGCTAGATGTAAGACAGACCAAAACACTCGCTAGATGTAAGACAGACCAGCACGCTAGATGTTAGCTATATAAAAGTAAGAACATGCTGCTTTTTTTTCCTTTTTTCTCTTTTCATTAGAAATCGTCAAATATCCAAACGGAAACAGAAGTAGACCAAGAAACCTATCGGAACCGAAGCCAAAAGGAAAAGAAAAGACAGACACAAATCGACGTTTTCCAGATACCAAAAATAACACCGTCAATTTGGGCGTCGCGCGAAGAGTCTGACCTTGGAGTAAAGGCAGCCCAGGCATACGAACAGCGGCTACGAGAGAGATTGGGTATAGCGTGTGAAGAAACAAAGCATGTTAATGATGAAGCTATCCTAATCCTTGAGCAAGCCCACCAAACATACGAGGATCAGACCTGTAAGTTGCCAGCGATCAGCGTTAGTGAAGGGGAGACGCGCATGAATTACATTGAGCAGAGGTACTTTAAGACTGACAAGCAAGAAATGATGCCGGAAGACGGAACAACACAATACAAGGATGACACGGACTCGTACGTGGGGCCTGGATACCACCGCAGTGATACATACGAATTACTTATAGTAGACCATAATGCACAGCGAAGCGAGGTAAAAAAAGTTCGACAGAGAACTCGGGAAAATGACCAATCATACGACATCTTGACGATTACGGAAAAACCTAAAGTAAAAAAGCAATGAGGTCTTTCACATTCTGCAGGCAAGTCAAGAAATAATGAATTTAGATCAATTATACTGTGCACAGTAGACGTTTATAAACATGATGGCTCCAAGAACCCACCGCATTGGGAACGCACGGGAAATAAACGCTGTACATATAAGCTCAGGTAGTCCCCCGGGAAGGGGGAGAGGGGGGAGGGGGGGAATTTGCCTGGTACTTTAGAAGTCAAGAGAACGTGTCGCCGTGTCCCTTTTTTTTTGTCAAATATTTTATCTCGGGTTAGAAATGCATTTTTGAGGTTAAGGTGCAATTTAAAAAATAAAGATTTTTTAAGGTTAATTTGTCCTACTTCTGAAGAAGTAATTAATGACGTCATGTCACTTGTCTATTTTGTCAGACCCCCCCCCCCCCCCCCTGGCCTTAAAACAACTTGGCCTAAGTTTGGTCGTGCCACAACTCTCGTAGCTCAAGATATTGATATTCGTATTTTTGATGACGTCACCCCCTTGACGAATGGACGACTTACCCTTAGTTTGGTTGTCTTGCGAATTGTTCTTTCGAAATCCATCCAAATTCCATATAAAAATTCATGGTTATTGCATTAAGTGTCGAGTGTTCTTAACCCTTTTCAGACTGGGCTATTGTGAGCTGTCTTTGGGGGGGGGGGGGGGGGGTGGGGGCTAAAAGGCCCCCCTCCGTATTTTATGAACAGCTTAGGTTATGACCTAGACTTACAGACAATGACCACCAACATGCAAAGAATCGTCAGGCCCTATTTTGGGTGTGGTCGAATCAATGATGACGTCACAATGGCGTCATAAATACGGTGTCTAGCTATTCTTTCACATATTGCCTAAATTATGAGATATCGGGTTGAAATCATTTTGCATCATTCAGATATGTTAAAATCAACCATTTAACGGCTTTACAACGCCATCTTGGATTCTTATGATTTTTGCAAAATTAAAAGAAAATCTTGAATTATTACAGAAAAAAAGTATTTGCATG
The DNA here is from genome assembly GCF_932526225.1 of Nematostella vectensis. Classification (NCBI taxonomy): domain Eukaryota; kingdom Metazoa; phylum Cnidaria; class Anthozoa; order Actiniaria; family Edwardsiidae; genus Nematostella; species Nematostella vectensis. The sequence continues at coordinate 10,487,605 of NC_064048.1, read as the reverse complement.
CATGTATTACTTCCCAAGGTAATGATAATTGCATAATATTAGCTGTGTCATCTAGTGTTATTTTTAACAACAGCTTTGAGAGAGCAAAATTTACCCACCCTCCCCCCCCCCTCCAAATATCCGAGGTAAAAAAATTCTAGCGCTGTTGTGAAAATTGTCACCTAAACAAACTTATAAAGTCAAAAGAGGCATTTAAATCTAAGAAACAGGACCAAAATATGAAAAATTCACTATTTTTTAGTTTTTGGGAAAAGTGTGTTAGCCCGTCAGCGTATATTCGGCCTTTTACCACAGGTGGCCCAGTGTATATGTGTTAGGGAAAACTATATGTGAAAAATGGTTGCCATGGTAACAAGGAGCGTCTCCTAGGCATGTCAATGGCGTTAAAACGTCCGCAGATAGTTTTTAGGAAAAGTCACCAAGTTTTAGCTTCTATGGTTCAGAAGTTATAGCAATTTTCCCGGAGGGAAAATTGAATAGGATTAAGGCCAGGCTAATTGAATAAGATTAAGGCAAGGCTAATTTAGGCGACATGTCGAGCGCGACCATGTAGCGTGCGACATGTCTCCTAGGTTAGCCACCCAAAGAGACATTATAGCGCGCGCCAAATCTTGTAGAAGCGACAAAAAAATGTTTCTCGGATACAAAATTTGTCCCGCACTACATATCTGTGGCGGTGGCTAAACTAGGAAACATTTAGGAGACATGTCCGCGCTACATTTCGCGCTCGACATGTCGCCTAGTTTAGCCATGCCTTTACATTAAGCGTTAATTTGTTCTTACATTTACCGTTAACTGTTTTATTACATTTTAAAAGCGTTGATTTTTTCTTACATTTAGCGTTAATATTACATAAAGAGGCGATTTTTATAACATTAAGCGGTAGTGTTACATTAAGCTGCAGTTATTACATTAAACGGTGATACGGTTGTGGGGTGTACGGAATTTTGAAAATGACAGTATGCTTAAAGCCAGGAGCCCCTGGCCCTTAGATGGAAACTCACTTTTGTCAATTTGTCCATAGGCATCTATTTAGGGGAGAGAGCGCAAAAGTTGTATTATCATTTTTTTTAAAGTACCACACGATGCATATTGAAAGCTCATATAAAATGTATTCACTTCTGAAGTAAACTTTTAATACAACCAGTGGATCATAGCGTGTGCTCAGTTACAGAGATCAGTGTTACAGCAGGTTAGAATCTCGCAGGGATGGTCTTTTCCATTGCAGAACTGCGTGCAGGGTTCGGCCTGTGCACAAGTGTGCCTGAAGTACTCCACTGACTGTTCACCTTCTGCCGCTAGAGGGATCTCCTTCACGGTCATACAGTTAAATTCATCACTGCAATTCACAACCTTCTGGTTTGACTCGCACTCTGCCAAGGAGCTTGACGCGGGACATTCATGACACTGCAAGCAAAACCCTAGAACCAATACAATAATCTTTATTCACCACCAACAGTGAGAAGAGATAGAAATATTGTCAACGCTCATGAGATCAAGACTTCTATCTGGGCATTCGTGACACTGCTAGCAAAACCCTAGAACCAATACAATAATCGTTATTCACCACCAATAGTGAGAAGAGATAGAAATATTGTCAACGCTCATGAGATCAAGACTTCTATCTGGGCATTCGTGAGACTGCTAGCAAAACCCTCGAACCAATACAATAATCTTTATTCACCACCAACAGTGAGAAGAGATAAAAATATTGTCAACGCCTATGAGATCAAGACTTCTATCTGGGCATTCGTGACACTGCTAGCAAAACCCTAGAACCAATCCAATAATCTTTAATCACTACCAACATTAAGCACAGAAAGAAATATCGCCATCAATGCCCGCGAGATCAAGAAATTAGCCTGCGAATAAGCGCCCTGGAAAAGTTCCCGGAAAAGTCGTTCTATCGGACGTAGTGCTCGGCCGAAAATAGGGAGACTCTTCTCCCTTTCTAAAGCAGCTACGCTCGGCTATTACAGCTCGGCTTGTCCGTATTTCACTAGCGTCGTCGAAAATTGTTCTAGTAAGTAAAATTTCGGGCGTTAACATTTAGTGGTGTAATTTTCATAGTTTTGGATTGAATACAAAAACTCTTTTTTACCATTTTTTTTTACCACTAGTACACTCCGAAACTCACATCATTTGCTAGTACTATTTTAGACGTTTTTTTTTTTTTTTGCTTATTTTTCTAGATGTAAATTTCCAGTCAGTGCAATTGCGTTGTTTTAGAATTGGCCAAAAATGATTTAGCTGGAAAAATAGATATTTTAAAGGTTAAAAAGGCCTTAGATAAACTATCTAAATATACCTTGCATGAAACATACGCTGAGAAGAATCAATGAAACAAACGTGTTCATTCTGGTGGTACGCAGGCTTATTGCCGATATAACGTTCACTGCTGGAAGTGACTGAACGAACTGGGAATACTAAAAGGAGTGCCGTTTATCAATCAAGGTAAGACAAACACCCGGCAGCTGAGACATCTAATCGTTTTTCTGTTTCACTTTAATAACGATAGAACTTTTTGTCAGGCTAAATTGACGATGATTTTAATTTCATTAGCCACTTATGTAAATATATTTATTTATCACCTCTCCTATTTGAAGCGTTATCTGAAAGCTGGTTAAATTTATCGAAGCAATCCAATTTATTTATTTAATTAGCTCTTTCATGAATATTTTTTTTATTCTCATTACCCCTTTTTGTGGTTTTGTATGTCCTTATATCTTTGTGGTTGGTCATATTTTCCCACCGGGAATTTTTTTCTTCAATTTTCTTATATAAGTTCATTAAAGAAATAAACACGGACGAATAATTTCTTAATCTTGTAAAGAAGTAATAAGTTCCAGATATCATAAGCAAACAGACGCGGCCTATTGACGAATGTTTTTTTTATTGTTTCTCTTTCTTTTATGAATCGATATTGTTGTTGCGTGTTGGAAAATTAGACATGATTCTTTGTTAATAATTGGTCTTAATGCTTGAGATAAATAAAATGAGAAATTGGGCAATACAAAGGGACCTTCATAGTAAAGTAGTTATGGCAACTGAACGCTGATTCAAATATTTCAGCGAAAACAGAGCCAGCCATGCAATCTTCCTTAAGCAAGTAATTTATTTTTGATCGAGAAAAGGAGGATAACACTTTTATTATAAGAACGTCTAATTTTTAGTTGAGGCTGGGCCGTTCTTATTTTTGGAGCAGTTTAAGGCTGAAAATGTTCTAACAATGTTCTTAAATTTTAGTGCTTATAAAGTATAGTCAGATAGTACCCAATGAATTTTAGGAGGAGAATTACACAAATGACCAATAGCAATATACTATTAATAATAATAATATTTAATTTAACACTGTATTTTAGAACATAAGACTAAAAAAAGCAATATGTTGCTGCTATATGAGCCTCGGCCATGCCCGAGGATCCAGCGTACTTTGCGCGAAAAAGAGCTCTTTTGCGGAAGTGACCTTTGGGAGCACCCGCAAAGCATGCTGGATCCTCGAGCATTAGCCTCTGCATGTTATTAGCATGTTCTTAAAATTTGGTGAAATCTCAGCCTGGACATTCTTAAACAGAGGGACAGGTAATAAGATTAAAAAGGGCTCCTTAGCCTCAGGGGAAGTTGCGATGTCCCTCCATAAAGTCCATAAGCTCCCAATGCGCCTAGGTATTCCACAGGCCCGTACCCAGGGGGTACGGGCCTTTGGAACGCACCCCCCACAACGGCCCCAAAGTCCACTTTTGGTTCTCAATAGACGTGCTATTTGTAGACAAAACTAAACATCATAAGCTAGATCACTCTGGTATGTAGTCAAATCCGACAATAAACGCCCCATGGAGATACAGCAAAGACGTAAATTAAACCCTTTTTGTTCTTTCAGAGGTTGTTAGATCAGAGAGCTCCCTCCCTCTCCCTCCCTCCCCCCGGAAAAAATAGGTCCACTTTTTGGGATTTCGCACCCCTTCTTCCCAAGAAAAATCATGGGTACGGGCCTGTTCCACCCTTTCCCGCATTTCAGAATAGCTCAGCATTGTTACTTTTCTTGTTTCTGAGCACGAAAGATGTTGACGTGCGCGACTGAGGCTAAGTTCAAAAGTCGTTTCATCCATGACCCGTATTCAATGCAAATGCATGCGAATGAAGATGGCATAATCAACCGATTCATTTACATGCATTTGCATTGAACGGCTCATGGATAATACGACGTTTGAACTTAGCTTGAGTAAAGGAGTACAAAAGCCTGCAATATATTATACCTAGGTCCCAGCGTGCTGTGCATGATGACGAAATTTCCACACTACCATAGCAACCCGCCAATTCCCAAGAGACGCAAGCGTGAAAAAGACCCCGATATTTTTCAGTCTATGGGCAATGGGTACCTCGAAATTTCGAAAGTCCCGCAAAAATTTCGCAAAGCCTAGGAATCTCGGCGTTTTTTACGATGGGTTTCCCCTTCTTTTTCGTAATGTAGCAAAAATGTATTGCAACTTATTCTTTTTTCAACTGATGTGTATGACATACCTCGAGCAAGTTATTCCAAAACAGGCTGAAAAAAAAAATCGGGTTAGGTTGTTAAGAGATCGGATCTCGGATTCCGAAATCTGACAACAGTCTCGGGCTTTATCGTATAGTATATGCCACCTTTCTATGACTATTGGGCTCCGCAGGGGCTCCGCTACTAAAATTATTGCATTGGTTTAGGTGTAGCTAGAGATGACATCATCATTTTCTTGACAATGTAATGCACTTTTTTTAAAATATAATGCCTAAAAGCGGAGCCCCAGAACTCGATTGGATCGTTCTCACCTGCTGCCACTTGTTGCCACTTTCCGTGGCTCCCCCTCTTCATCTTTACCTAGTATGAAATGTGAGTAATAAAATGGGCATTAATAGTGATGCAAGCCACGGACTATTAGATAGCAAAGTCTCAGATTTACCCATATATCTCAGCGAGCTGTGCGTGGCTAAGGGAGCGTTTTTTACTCTTGATTCAGGAATGAGAATAATTAGAAAGAAAAAAAAAGCGCGCGTTCTGTTATCCCGCATTCCCATTCAAGAATGGAATGAAGGCCATTCCACCGAATCTGCTACCTGTATTAACATGACTCGAATGCCATTTTGAAATTCTCAACCAACCATTCCCATTCCAGAATGATAGGAAAAAAACGCGCCCTAAGGCAGGGCTGGGATCCTGGTTATTGCCTCCCCATTGATGCGCGGGTACCTCAGGTTCCTTTGTGTTGTACAGTTTGCTAGATAGCGGTGCTGTGGCCGAAATCTCCAGCTTAGCCGCATAAGAAAACGTTGTCGTTTTGGGGATCTGGTAACGAGGAATCTACTTCTCTTTAGAGACCTTTTCCATTGGCTAAAGATGGTCACAGTCACTGTTTTTCTTTTCTGATTACAAGTCATAAAGTTTACGAAGCCCCTGCGATACGGCAACCTTAAAAATGACAAGAATCATGCAGTTTTTCCAAATAAGGAATATATTAGTTTTCTTACATGGAAGTGACCGCGTTTGTCAAAAACGACAATTTTTGGCTAAATTTTCTTGATTTGTAAAGCTTTAGCTGCCATACGGCGTTTCAGCACGTCTGGAAGTATGGTCTTTTTTTTTTCTTTTCTCGTTTCATCTGATCTTAGGAGGTTCGATTCTCGCGCAATTTGCTCTACATTTTTTCTTTCTTTTATTGCTTATCGATAAATTGATTAGATCCTTATGAGAACATATTATAACATATGAATGCGAGCCAAGAATAAGAGTTGATTCAATGACAACAGTAGTTATCAAATATGCTATTCTGGAATCCAAAAGGTGTAGTGTACAAGTTTGGTTTCTAGAGCCAGATACTGTCGGGGGTAGACATTTAGAGAACTATTTTACAGTCTTAAAGTGGCTTCATTAGCCTTACAAACTTTTAAAATACTTTAATATATAAACAAGTAAATATTTACATAAGTTTTCATAGCAATATAGGAAAGGCTAATGGTTCAAAGAGAAGATACCAATGGGATATATCGGGACTCCTGTGGTGTGAAAGCGTGAGTGTACCACAGGAAACCCATCTGCTTTTAGACATTATATCCTATTTTGGTAAGATACAAATTACAAGCATAGCACAGGAAACCCAATAAAATGCCAAACTTATGTACATGTCATCATAACAGCTATTACAAAGGCATCACATATAACTGTGAAATACTCTATCATACAATGTTAAATCTTCTCTTTAAAGTGTTTTAAGGTTTTGGATACACAGTCTACTACAGTCAGTACAGCCATGTTAACCCAAAATTTGAAGAGACAAAAGTAAGTCCATGTTAGCACAGCTTCAAATTATCATATCAATCAAAATATCCGATAAAACATGATCAACACTAATTTTGAGGAGTAAGAAGGAAGTATGGCCAAGCAGAACAAAAAAAAAGTACGAGTTATAGGAAGTTTGATTTTCTTGTTCGAAAAGGTTTGAAAAGTAGGTCAATAAAGGTAAATTAAACTCAGTTTGATTTAGTAGTGAATTTGAGCTATAAGAGTTTGAATAAGAGGTTTTTTTTCTGAATGTTCTATTGAACTATCAAAACTCTTTGGTAACCCTAGCAATACAACTAAGGCAATCATGCAAATTATAGTGAGATAAACGCTAGCATGACACCCTTACAATTTTGTTAAGTAAACCAATAAAGATAAATAATGTGGTATCCTAATGGTATCCACATCAAATTTGTTATGGTGGCCACAGTAGTGCAACATCTAATTATAAGGTTTACTCCTATAGTAAATCTCAGTATAAGGCTAGGGCGGTACAGTATGGGTAAACCGATGAACATGCTATACTAGCTACTGATCTGGCCTTTTCTGCTCCTACATACATACATACATACTGTCTGTGAGCATTGACTGTTCCAATACTGACATCGATGATGGACCAATATTTGTCCAATATGAAAGGCCATATACGTATTCAATGATGGTATGAAAATACTTGTCAAGTGATGGCCCAATGAAACCAATACTTGTCCAAAATTAACGGCTGTGTACATCCATGATGGTATGTTTAAAGTACTTTTCCAGTCATGGCCCAATGAAACCAATACTTTTCCAATATGAACGGCTGTGTACATCCATGATGGTATGTTTAAAATATGTGTCCACTCTTGGTCCAATACTGGCCCAACAGTGTCAAAGTTACGCCCACAGCTATGATTCATCATTCCATCCCGTTTTTGTCCTCAGCCGCTTGCTGCTCTGAGGTAACTGCTTCAGCTTGCCCAGTGTAAGTCTAGATCGAAAGCAATACGATTCAACATGATTCTCTACCTTGTCACAGTCTTTTGACTGTGCATCTGCATAACTTACAGTAATGTAGTAAAAGTATTAGTATAACAGTCCACATACTGTAAGGCCCTGATTGCTCATTCATAGCATTTTAGTCAGAACTTGCATTTCTGGATGAAATAGGCCTCACATTCTCTTCCTTTCCCTACCCTTCCCTTTCCTATCCAAACTTCCTCTCCCGAATCCATTCCCTTCCCTTCCATTTCCTCCTCTCACTTTCCTTTCCTCCTCTTTCCCTCCTCTTTCCCTCCCTTTTCTTTCCTTATTTCTTATCACTACTCCATTCCCTTCCCTTCCATTTCCTCTTCTTACTTCCCTTACGTTCTCTTCCCCTCCCTTCACTTTTCTTTCCAAATTTCCTCTTTCTACTCCATTCCATTTTCTTCCATTTCCTCTTCTTACTTCCCTTTCCTCCTCTTTCCCTCACTTTACTTTCTTTTCTTTCCAAACTTTCTCTCCCTAATCCATTCCCTTTCCTTCCATTTTTCTCTTCTTACTTTCCTTCCGTTCTTTCACTTTCTTTTCTTTCCAAATTTCCTATCCCTAATCCATTCCCTTTCATTTTATCTTCTTACTTTCCTTCCATCCTTTCCCCCCTTCACTTTCCTTTTCTCTCCATGCATCGCTCCCTTCCTCTTTCCTTTTCCCTTTCTTCCCAAAATTTCCCTCCCTAATTCACCCTACCCACTTCTCCCCTACCTTAATAAACTGTTGCTGCCTGGCATCAGCTACTGCTTCCATCTTGTCAGCCTTAGCATGCTGAAGAGCCTGCTGAACCGCTTGTTCTCTCTCGGCCTGTGCGTCATTCAGCGCTTTTGTCAGCTGAATTAGTGAGTTCATGCGAGTCTGGGACAACAGCTACAAAAAGACATGATATAGACACTTAGTTTAATGGCAAGTTTGAATTTTATAAATATAGTATAGGGGGTGGGAAATTTCTGCAGCCAGAGTTGATGAATTTTTAAACACTTTTTTTTTATTTCAGGGGCCAGATATACTGTATAAGGAATTTTCCAACACATGTTTCAATTTGAGGAAACCAGAGATGGAGAATTTTCCAACACTTTTTTTCAATTTGAAGGACTAGAGATGATACATTTTCCAACATATTTTTCAATTCCAGAAAACCATAGATAAAATGTCCAAAAAGTCCTACCTCTTTCTTCTCTGCCTCTGCCTGTAGTTTAGCCTGGGCGACAGCTGCCTCTCTTGCCGCCTCTGACTGGAGCTTGGCTTGTTCAATCATGCACTTTAGTTGTTGGGCAGTGCTTAGCAAGGAGTTAACCATCTGCAGAGGAACAAAAGATCAAACGAGGTCCTGGCTGCTTGTAATTATTTTGTGACAGCATGGGTGGCCTGGTACCGGTGGACCATTTTGTCAACTTGTTGGCCTCTCAAAATGGTGGACCCAGTACTCACCCTGGCTCTTGCTAGGGATTTTTCCGAGTTCCTGCCATGATTTGAATATGGTGTTTCAAGTTAGTTGAAGTTATTTCTCAGTCATTAAGTCGCTAGACCCATCTAGTTTTCTTTTTCAACTACACAAAAAGGCTCATTGACCACCAAAATTATTACAGTTTTACAGTACAGACTAAGGTGTCAAACGATCTACATATCATAATTACCAGTGTACATTGTATACTGTTAGAATCTTTTTACACTCCAAAATGACCTTCAAAGTCAGGATGGGTCTTATACATGGAATGTCTCTTTTTTATAATTTGCATAACAAGAAAAACAAAAGATTATCTATAATTGGCTTGTTCAAGGGTTCTGTGTTATCAAATAAAAATACTGAGATCTTGATTTGAGCATTGATTAGCCTGCCTATTTGAACTGTGTTGCAGGCTGGGGACAAGACCCCTATTACACCCCCCGCCCTCCTCACATGGCATGTAAAAAAGACACACCTCTTCAATATGCCACCAGTTCCGTTTCTGCTCCATGTTGACCTCTGAGACTGGCACCGCCATGGTTACAGCGGCATTATGGGCCATGCTAGTCATCTGGGTGACAATAGGGGTGCCCGGTGTGGAAAGACCAGGTGTCATGGGTGCCATAGGGGTAAGGGGCGTCATGGGTGTCATGGGTGTGTGAGGTATGGAGGCGCCTGAGCTAACGGTAATAATTCCTGTAGACAGATCTGTTACACAAGAAAATCTGGTTAATAAAATTGGGAACAGTTGGCCTAAAAGGGATTAGCATACTAGACGATAGCTGATGGTAAGGGTTTGGGTCAAAAAAGGTCATTATTTACTATAAATGCCCCCATGCAACAAAAAGCGAATTCAAAGTGAAGGAGACCACTGAGCTACCATGCCACTCTCTGTATTAAGTATTTGAAGCAGACAACTTATTTTAAATTTCAGACTTCAGCTCTGTATATGAATTTCTGTTACAGTACTATGTCTTTATTTGAAGTATTACATTAAAGAATAAAAATAAAAACTCAATCATCAGGTGCTGAATAAGATTAAACAAAAAAAAAAAACAAATAATTATTTTGTAGTCAATAATAAAAAGGAGTAACCTTCCTTAAAGCCTTGCATTAGGTCATCCTTTCCTTTTATGAGTGGAGAACTTGTTCAATGTTTTGTGTTTCAGGGGGAGGGGGCTTTTTCAAGCGGGTACTTATTGGATGCAACCTCACCTTTCATGAGAGGTTGAAGGTGTGCCACAGCACCACTGGACACTTGGATGATATCTGTATATGGAATTACAATTTGTAAAAGCTAACAAACCAAAAGTACCCCAAATTACAATATAAAGTGTACCTCACAGACTTAAGAACAAAAAGTTTGTTTCAGTTTTGTAGAAGCTGAGATGTTGATATTTGGAGGTCAGAAATATAGAATAATGCAGTAGTACTATTTTTATTTACGAATTTTGAGTTATGGATAGTAGGGCTCAAAGTTCAATGTATTTTAGAGACAAATTTGGGTGACTGGTTTTAGGTTTCTACAGCAGTTGCGCCGTTCAAATTTTAGTGATAAGGAACAAAATGGTTGATTGGTTGTGTAACAGTGTTTACATATTAAAAATGTTTTGCTCGCGAGCACATGCTAACTTCTCTGCAGCTATAGGATAACCACCAGTTAATTGATTATCTGACTGTTTATCAAATCAAAGGACCTCAAACTGCAGATGTTTGCTGGTTGCTAATTTTTTAACTAAGTTTTGCTTGAATTCCAGAAAATCTAGTTACTGTTAAATCTGTTGTATCCCAACGCTGCATTTTCAAAACATGGATTTGTTTTTGTGTTTTGGGATTTTCTGTTCCGCCAGTCAAATTATTCTAAGCCAATCGGATTCTTGCCATCTCTTGCCTAGTGCAGTTGCCTGGCTTTCTGTCGCGACACTGTCTGGTTTTCGTCCAGAGGATAGCCAGGGAAGTGCACAAAGTGAGACTCTGACTGGCTCAGAATCATTTTACTGACAGAACAGAAAACCAAACAAATCGTGTTTTGAAAGCGTGGGTGGCAATACAAAAAATTCGACAGTAAAATTTGACCACTTAGTTGGAGTCCTGGACAATGACAAACTTTGCATTATCTGGCTCTGGTAGGAGAACACAAAAGAACAATAAATCATAGTAATTGTAGTAGTAATTGTTACAATCTGGCTTCATTACCTCCAGCTTCTATGGCGTTGCCGGACTCTGTCACAAAGGTACCTCCAGCTGAATCCACACTGGAAAATAACAAACACAGCTCAAAAACCAATGAAAAAAGGTTTATTTGTACCTGCGAATGTCTATGTCCAATTACCCATGCATTGCTTTTGGAAAATTACTACACCCATGCATTGCTTTTGGAAAATTACTACAATTTCTTTGTCAAAAGACAAAGAAAAACTTTAGGGCTAAAAAGCTTAAAATGTATGTATTCCATGCTGTTGCAAACTAGGCACACAAACTGGGCCATTCTATTTTCAAATGTAAACTATAACAAAGGACTGGCTAATTGACATTCTTTAACATGATGCTAGGCTCAACTAAAAGTCCTATCTAGTCTTACCTTGCAGATCTCATCATAAGACTATGTCCACCTGATAAACAAAACCAAAGAAAGACCATTCTGAATTCTGACTAAAAGAGGATTCAAGATTTGATAGCAGCTTTTTGCAGAAGTATTTCGTATGGTCACAAGGAATCAAAATAATGCTTAAGATAGAGATGCGACACAGAAAAGTGAACTGCTAGAAACAAACAGGAGAAAAACCCTGCTAACAGTTGGACTTGAAGAAAATGTTAAAAAACTTTTTGGTAAACTTAGATCAGCTATTTCCAGAAGGATATGCAAAACCTGTAAACGGAAGATTGACTCGTTAGTCAAAAGAGAGAAAATTCTGAATGAAGATAAGGCATTGAATGGCTTCTTTTATAATTCGTTGCGTGATATTTCTACGGAGGATGCCGTTTCGAATGCGGGCTTATTATCCCGCAGCGGATATACATTTCATGCATGCGCTAGTCTATGTGGGCTCAAATAGTGGCCAGTAATTAATGAACGGAGCATGCGCTCTGGATCTCCCGTCCACGATCGTGGACAGGGGTTTGATCAAACGAACTTGAGACCTATGGCAGAGGTATCTTTTCCTCGCGAACTCCAGCCGAGAGGAATACAGAGAAAAGAGGCCTCTGCTAGCAGGGAAGGACATGGGCGAATGGAAACAACAACCTTTCTTTTGTGGCCTTCAAAAGGCATAGCAAAACGATAGATATATTAGTTGGTTTATCACTGTATATTCATTTTCCAGGCAAACACACAGCCTATACCAAAACCTAATGCCATATGTTCAATCCATTTCCATCTGCTAAATGAAAGAATGCTAACCCATGCAAGGGTGTCATGGTGGCAGCAAATAAAATTCAAAGATAAAACACAGTGTACCTTCTCTTTTGGTTGGATCAGAGCTGAGCGACATACTCTTCTTCAACACTGGCGACGCAAGACTGGACTGCGAGGACACCCTCTTGCGGCGCTTGTAAGGGACAAACAGCCGGACAGGGCCAGCCTGGCGCAGGGGAAAACAGATATTATTAGAAAGTGAAGATTACACGTTTCATCATTCACTTGCAATTTAAGGGGAAATCAGGTCAAACAATGTCAATATTAGATAAAGCAACACTATGCTGCACACAAAGCATCCTTTTCCATCAGCTTTGACTCCCTTGTAACTGATTGTAATACACTCTATAAGTCACCCAAAGCATCCTTTTCCAGCAGCTTTGACTCCCTTGTAACTGATTGTAATAAACTCTCTAAGTCACTCAAAGCATCCTTTTCCAGCAGCTTTGACTCCCTTGTAACTGATTGTAATACACTCTATAAGTCACACAAAGCATCCTTTTCCATCAGCTTTGACTCCCTTGTAACTGATTGTAATAAACTCTCTAAGTCACTCAAAGCATCCTTTTCCATCAGCTTTGACTCCCTTGTAACTGATTGTAATAAACTCTCTAAGTCACTCAAAGCATCCTTTTCCATCAGCTTTGACTCCCTTGTAACTGATTGTAATAAACTCTCTAAGTCACTCAAAGCATCCTTTTCCATCAGCTTTGACTCCCTTGTAACTGATTGTAATAAACTCTCTAAGTCACTCAAAGCATCCTTTTCCATCAGCTTTGACTCCCTTGTAACTGATTGTAATAAACTCTCTAAGTCACACAAAGCATCCTTTTCCATCAGCTTTGACTCCCTTGTAACTGATTGTAATAAACTCTCTAAGTCACTCAAAGCATCCTTTTCCATCAGCTTTGACTCCCTTGTAACTGATTGTAATAAACTCTCTAAGTCACTCAAAGCATCCTTTTCCATCAGCTTTGACTCCCTTGTAACTGATTGTAATAAACTCTCTAAGTCACTCAAAGCATCCTTTTCCATCAGCTTTGACTCCCTTGTAACTGATTGTAATAAACTCTCTAAGTCACTCAAAGCATCCTTTTCCATCAGTTTTGACTCCCTTGTAACTGATTGTAATAAACTCTCTAAGTAACTCAAAGCATCCTTTTCCATCAGCTTTGACTCCCTTGTAACTGATTGTAATAAACTGTCTAAGTCACACAAAGCATCCTTTTCCATCAGTTTTGACTCCCTTGTAACTGATTGTAATAAACTGTCTAAGTCACTCAAAGCATCCTTTTCCATCAGCTTTGACTCCCTTGTAACTGATTGTAATAAACTCTCTAAGTCACTCAAAGCATCCTTTTCCATCAGCTTTGACTCCCTTGTAACTGATTGTAATAAACTCTCTAAATCACACAAAGCATCCTTTTCCATCAGCTTTGACTCCCTTGTAACTGATTGTAATAAACTGTCTAAGTCACCCTAAGTTTACAAACATGCTGATCTACAAAATAAAACCTTACCAGGGTGTCATCGTTACAGCATGATGCGCAGGTACAAGAAGTAGCGTGAGGTGTTAGGACACCCTCCTCTATTAATGTCTGCAGGGTGCGTCCACTGTATCTGATGCTACGCTTCCAGTCTTTCGATGAAGCACGTCCACACCGAGCTTCAAACTCTGATGGAGTCATCCATTCATCATTGTACTGCAAAAATAAGAGCATTTCCATGAAGGGGTTGAGAGGGAGGAAGGGGTGGGGGGATTAAGGCTTACTTATCAGCTTTGTACTGTTGGGTAAATATAAACATTTAGATGCGGGGGTTGAGAGGGAGGAAGGGGTGGGGGGATTAAGGCTTACTTATCAGCTTTGTACTGTTGGGTGAATAACAAAAACATTTAGATGAGGGGGTTGAGAGGGAGGAAGGGGTGGGGGGGTTAAGGCTTACTTATCAGCTTTGTACTGTTGGGTGAATAATAAAAGCATTTACATGAGGGGGTTGGGGGAGGAGGGGGTGGGGGGATTAAGGCTTACTTATCAGCTTTGTACTGTTGGGTGAATAACAAAAGCATTTAGATGAGGGGGTTGAGAGGGGGGTGGGGGTGGGGGGATTAAGGCTTACTTATCAGCTTTGTACTGTTGGGTGAATAATAAAGCATTTCCATGAGGGGGTTGTGTAGGGAGGGAGGGGGTGGGGGGATTAAGGCTTACTTATCAGCTTTGTACTGTTGGGTGAATAATAAAGCATTTCCACGAGAAGGTTGTGTAGGGAGAAGGGGGTGGGGGGATTAAGGCTTACTTATCAGCTTTGTACTGTTGGGTGAATAATAAAAGCATTTACATGAGGGGGTTGGGGGAGGAGGGGGTGGGGGGATTAAGGCTTACTTATCAGCTTTGTACTGTTGGGTGAATAATAAAAGCATTTACATGAGGGGGTTGGGGGAGGAGGGGGTGGGGGGATTAAGGCTTACTTATCAGCTTTGTACTGTTGGGTGAATAACAAAAGCATTTAGATGAGGGGGTTGAGAGGGGGGTGGGGGGGTTAAGGCTTACTTATCAGCTTTGTACTGTTGGGTGAATAATAAAAGCATTTCCACGAGGGGGTTGAGAGGGAGGAGGGGGTGGGGGGATTAAGGCTTACTTATCAGCTTTGTACTGTTGGGTGAATAATAAAGCATTTCCATGAGGGGGTTGTGTAGGGAGGGAGGGGGTGGGGGGATTAAGGCTTACTTATCAGCTTTGTACTGTTGGGTGAATAATAAAGCATTTCCACGAGGGGGTTGTGTAGGGAGGGAGGGGGTGGGGGGATTAAGGCTTACTTATCAGCTTTGTACTGTTGGGTGAATAATAAAGCATTTCCACGAGGGGGTTGTGTAGGGAGGGAGGGGGTGGGGGGATTAAGGCTTACTTATCAGCTTTGTACTGTTGGGTGAATAATAAAGCATTTCCATGAGGGGGTTGTGTAGGGAGGGAGGGGGTGGGGGGATTAAGGCTTACTTATCAGCTTTGTACTGCTGGGTGAATAATAAAGCATTTCCACGAGGGGGTGGAGGTTAAAGCTAATTGAGGCAAAACCAAAATGGCTACAGTACAGCAGTTTACTTGCTAATTTTTCCGGTTCTTGGCTCGACATTATTAGTCAATATTTCTTTTGCTTAACATTTTTTTTATCAGGGATTAAAACTTTAAAAAATGTTTTTTTTTTAGAGGCCATCAGAGTCAGACTGATAGCAATATTATAACAAGGTAGAAACTAAGTTTTAGGAGCTTGAAGTTTTAGGAGTTTGAGGAGGGAGGGGGGAGGTGTGAAGAGATAGGAAGGGAAGAACAGAGAGGGGTAACAAAAAGATAGTTGACCATTTGAAAGAGAAATTTTTAGATAAGTGTTGACTTCTATTTGTTCTAAATTCTGTCATAAAGATAATTACGATTATGGTAAATTACAACTTAAGACAAAAGAGGATGTGTAAGCCGCTAGGATTTCAAAAAACAACATGGTCGGATCTAATTACACGAGCGATTTGACGGTAAATAAAATACCTTTATGCACTTTCCTCGACCCCCAGATCCCAGTTTAGACTTGTGTAACTCAGCTGTTTCATTTCTACATCGTACTGACAGAACCTCGGCGTTTATGACCGCGTCCCACGATGTCGACTTATGGTTGTCGTCTCGCCGGTGCGATGGCTCAGGGCTTGATCCTTCTTGAATATGCAAACTTTCTTGGTCTTGTTCTTCATGTATGTCGCAGTCGCCCTGAATTGGCGTGTCAGATCTATTGGAATTCTCTGGACTTGCAATGGCCACTTCCTGTATCGGGGCAAGGGCAGATTCGGCGACTTGAATCGTGTGCGTTTGGCCGCCATCTTCCTCCGAGCGAGTGATCAATGCCGGGGTTGAAAACGTAATGTTCATTCCTCCGCCGACATTCGCTACTTTTACTACCTGCACCTCGCATTGCTGGACGGCATTTGATGCCGATTCACTGGGGTTTTGCTCGTATTGTTGGTTAGAGTCGTGTTCGTTCGGCAGCTCTTCGGTAATGGTAATCTGTTCGCTTACTTCTCCCAACGAAGTCACAACGGAGAGACCTTCGGCGTCGTTCGCCGTCCTCGGAACGCCAACGTTTTCTTCCATTTTGGCGCTCAAAACACCTCGAAAATTTACAAAAAAGCTCTCAAATTAAGCTACTAGTCTTTTTTGCAGCTGTTTGGAAGTGCACAATGGAAGTTGTGGGTATTTTATAGTGTTTTTCGATGCAGAGGTTTTGGAGTTTTTCGACCCCTTTCGTTGGCTCTTTTTCGATCGGCCCGACGCGCCACGCTAGTCACCAGGCGCGCGCAGGGGAGTAATCAAACTTTGGGGGAGGGGAGGGTGTTTCATAAATATTATGAAAAATGTATGACCAGGGATGACTTTAGGCCATCACAGCAGAACGCAATATGAATATATATTGTTACTCTACAGAGTATAAACATAAATTTCTTTTATTTTTGAACATTCATTAAATATTTCTTGTCTTGATGTGCTTGCAGTTTTCGGCTGATTCTTGAATGCTCTCGCAGTTTTTTTACCGCCGTGCTCGCATTGTATTTTTCAATGTTCTTGCTGCTTGATTTATTCAATATGATTTATTCAACAACTAAAAATGCTTGGTCTCGCATAAAAAAAAGGCAATTGCTTGCCAAAGACCATTTGGGGACCCTAAAATGCATTATTAGAATATGGTACCTAAGAAAAAGCAGAACGAGGCATTTGTTTCATTCAAAGGTATATATATAAACTATTTAAATAACACAAATGTAACAATAATGAATGAAAACATTTAATCATCTACAAGAAAAGCCAGTAACCTAACACTGACAAAACAAGCAAATAAATAGCTGTTAGCTGTTACGTTTGATACAGAAGTTGGCTGAAGAATAGAGAATATTGAACTCTATTCGCCATTTGAATCCAATATTGCTTCCAGTTCTCCCAGCATCAATATATATATTTTTGGTGTTGCCCTCCAAGTGCAACATAACACCAGAGATAGTTCTAATAGTCTCAAGCATTTTGTTAAGGACAGGCAGGATGCTGAATGAGATTCACTAATGTCATTCTATACAAAAAAGCTCTGCCACACTTCTATGAAAAAAAAAATACTTTGAGGTAAACAAACAAAGGGAATTACCTTACAAACAGTATATTTTCAGCCTTGGATTTTGCTTTATCATCTCCTCATAACTAACTACTCCAGGTTCCATAATAAAAGGTTAACCCTGGATGTCAGTGGTCTATTTTCTCCTTGATGTTCTAGCAATAAGAACTCTGTATCCGAAGAAACACTTATCAATTAGGCTAACTTATGGTATTTCAATTTAAACAGTGAAATCTGCATTTGACCAATCAAGCAACAAACCGGACTGTTGCACTCATGAGATATAAATATGTAGGAGATATTAAACTAATAGATTAAATCAATTTAGAACAAAACTGTTTTACAATAAACCTCTTTTTAAAGAAATTCAAGCCAAAAGATTTTGGGACAATGTCACCTGGGCCAGTGGATCTTAAATGAGACAGACATTTTTTTCTGGTACCTTATGTTTGCTTGAACATTGTAAAAGCTATCTCGAAGAATAAGCTGTCAAAGAGACTCCAGTGTCAGCAAACACTTCAGTTATTATATCCCTGACAGCGTCCCAGCCTAACCAGTCTTCTGCTGACCCTAGACGTGGTAACGTCAACTTTGTAACTCCATTCTCTACACAGTGATCTCGCATTGCTGTTATGGAGGAGAAGAAAGATTCATGTGTTGCCTTGTCCCACCACCTATCACGGGTTACCTAAAGTATTTTTAAAAATAATAAGCAGAAAGTTTTCTGACAGTTATCAAATCAGTATATGTTATTACATAAA
Organism: Nematostella vectensis; assembly: GCF_932526225.1. Taxonomy (NCBI): domain Eukaryota; kingdom Metazoa; phylum Cnidaria; class Anthozoa; order Actiniaria; family Edwardsiidae; genus Nematostella; species Nematostella vectensis. Next base: position 10,469,516 of record NC_064048.1, on the reverse strand, counting down.
GAACATAATCCAGCGGAGTATCCAGGATTTTTAACAGGAGGGGGCCCAGAAGCGACTTTCAGGCATTTTCTCCTGTATTTTAGATGTTTCATGTATTTACTGTAGTTTTGGGTGGTAAAGGGGGGGGGGCCCTAGGCCATCCCCTGGCTACGCCCCTGTAATCTGTTGAAAATATGAAAAATGAGAAAAAAATTCTATTATTTCAACTTACCAAATAGTAGACAAAACTGTTTTCATTTCGACGGAGTACAGCTATATCTCCAACACTCTTTTCTGTAGTAAAAGTAGTAGAAGAAATAAGGCACATAATTTTTAATAGAAAATATAATATATCGATATATAGCATATTATTCTTCTCTTCAAATCTTACTTTGCTCCTTGAGACTTGTGATGTCTCCGAATGTCCTCTTGAACTCTTTAGCAATTCCTTTATGCATTTCAAAGTCTCTACTGACAGCACAAGCTAAGGACACCTCTGGGGCTGATGCAAGCAACACCCATGGACGACCCCGAAGTTCTTCTACTTTACACATCCCCTATAACATTTTAAGGGAATACTTATTGGTGCATGCTACAACTACAAAGTTTCAGTTATACAGTAGGGGGCTTAAAGCCCCTCTTGAGCTGCCAAGTAAAAGTTTTATGTGGAAAAAAATGCCATATGAATCCTCCTATCAAATGCATGCCTGTTTTATAACAAATTGCACGGAGAATGGAGAAGTTACATTTTTCTTTCAACAAAATAATTGGTGTACGTTCTACCAATAAGACTGCCTTTGGAGATTTTAATGTATGTAAGAATATAATAACCAATAAATTATTAGGAAGAGAATTACACTAATGATCAATATCAATAAAAAGGTTGTTACTAGGAGCACAATTTGATTCATGCATTTTAAAACGCATCAGGATTAAACAAGAATTTTATTTCTGCTATCTGAGGCTCGGCATGTTCTTAAAATTTGGTGAAATCTCAGGTTGGACGTTCATTTAAAAAAGGTTCTTATAAAAGAGGGTTTATTATTCACAGATTGAAATTATTATGACAATGAGGTTTGGAAATAAGATCTAGTAAAACAAAATCTTTAAAAAGGTAGTTACAACAGAATACGCCGCCGGAACAGTTCTACAAAAGAACTTCACATATTTCAATTTCTTAGGAACGAGGCATTAAATCAATAATGGTGAGGGGTGTTCTGTAATTCAGAGAATATTTTAATATTAAATGCAATTTAAACAAAGCTATTTTGATCTACCAGGATTGAGCAAACCTTTACCTTACTATTTACTGGATTCGTAGAGAGAAACCTTGACCACACAGATAACGCATTTCTGATATTTTGAACTGAGAAAAAAAAATCAAAGGGAGATTTTCTTTACAAAAATCATATGGAAACAAATTACAATATGAATCGAATTTTACCTTCAAAAAGTCGAGATTTTGCAACTCTTCGTGCCACTGCCATCTCCTGAGTTAATTACAAAGGTGATATATCTTGTAAAGGTAAAAAAATGTGGTTTTTAGCAGTATTGTAGAAAAAAATAAAACGATTATTGTGTTATACGTTATACACTGTTATACACACAAATAAGTAAATAAGAGCTAGGCGTTATTTGCGATGACCGACAATAGGCCTGGAAAGAAGAAGTAACCGCTGACCGTATGCTGAATAAATCAAAACATTTGGCGCGAAGTTTTTTAAAGTACTGCGAGTGAATTAAACAAAATCAGGCAGAAAGAAGCTATAATGAAACCATTGAGGGCTTGCGACCGAGGTCATATTGTCATGTTCTTTAAAGAGAGCACAAGAGCTAAAATGTATCGCAGGAAAGACCTTCATGAACTTTGCTTCCCTTTATGGTAAGTCGATTATTTTTAGTTACAAAATGTCAAGGATTTTATATGGGTCTGGCTCGTTCTCCAGACAACACACACATTCTACACCATTTGTACATGCGGGTCTATGGGCACCCTCTATAAAGCAGCCACTTTTTAAAATTCTGAAATATTTGATATTTCCCCATCGAACCGGGGGGGGGGGGGGGGGGGGGGGGGAGGGGAGTGGGCAGCAATAATTTTCTCAGTAGGGGGGCATTGCATTTTTGTGCCCCCCCCCCACAATATTGCTTTGCTTTCATTGCCCATGCATTCAAACGTAACCTCTTCAGTTTTACTTTCTATAAAAAAACATTTATTGAATCAAGGTTTCCTTTGGCCCTAAAGGGTCTCTACTGTAGTCATTTATTAGAGATGTACAACTGCATCTAAATGTCTTTATTAAAGGACCAACCTCGAAAAAGTGGCCACTTGGCTTGGTCCCTAAGGTGACCACTTGATATGGTACCACCATTAGATATTAAGCTTATCAAAGCACCAACCAAGGTGTCTTTTTAATAGAGGTCACAAGCTCAAAAGGTAGAAACAATAAATATTATCATTGCCAGAGCATCTAGCATGCTAGAGAGTTGCTTGCGAGTGACACCTGCCTTAAAATGCCTGCGAGGGAGACTAAGAGCATGCAGGGTAAGGGATGACCATCCAATTGTGCAAGGAAAATAAGTTATACTAGATGAACTTAGTGTGGGTTGCTAAAAACAGGACTATAACTTTCATTAGTGATGCAGCTGTTGGTTAAGTTTTAAAAATTGTTGTGTTCTCTAAAATTTTTATTCAAGGTTCAAATGAATCTAAAGTTGTATTATTATTATTATTAGAACCTTTTGAATAATTATAACAAGGAGCCAGTAACTGGCAGTAACTCCACCTATTTCAACTAATGCTGCTCTGAAAACTATAAACCATGCATCATAATAAAGATGCTATTTCACACATTATTCTTTATTCTTTTCCATGAGCTACTGTATGTCAAGTATTATTATCTAAAGCTTCAATTATTTTTAATAACTGATGTTCTTGCCAAGGAGTACAATGACCCAGATAATTTGATTGTTGATTACAGTGTCTCATTCCATTTGGTATTTTAATAGGATTCCATCCCAAGACATTTTAATGTCTTGGTTTTTAAAAAAACCCTCTTAATAAAGCGCCCCTGAATAAGGCAGTTCAGTTTGTATTTGATTACACAACCTGTGATTTGGCTTAATGGACACCAAGTACAATCACTAAGTTGATTTTATTGTTGAGTGCAATGAATTTTTTTTTCATTTGTATTTGCAATAAGTAGTCTAAAAAGGTTATATATCTTCTTATTGAGAGGTCTGAATATGTCAAATTATCAATAGATCTAATACTTCATATATTTTGTTTCTAAAATATTAAATTTGTAATCTGTTTAACTTGCAAGACGGGAAGACTGTGCACTACTTCTCATAATAGCCAATTAGAGACGTCCATTATACGAGAGAATCAGTTGATAACGAAGATTGCAAGAGAATCGCGCTAGTTAATCAAACTTTTTGTTATGACTCAAACCCCCTGAGAAATCTCTTATTTCTTGATGAACTAGGCATCTATATGTTTTCAGCACTTGGAGAGGTCCCTAGAGGCCATATTGAAGACTCTGTTGTGGTTCGTATTAGATATTTATTTTGTTGTAAATTCCGGAGTTACGCTTCAGAGCTTTACGTGGCTGAACAAATAAATTACACCTTCCTCTACTAATAAAATATGTCTAACATTGCCGGTTATTATTCCAAGTTGGTGACTGTGACTGTGACTAGGAATAAGCAGAGACCACCAGTAGAAAAATTACCCAAGCTAAAGGGAGATAAGAGAGAGGTAAAAAAGGAATACTCAAATGGAGAGAATGATATACTGTAGTGTACGTCAAGTTGTGTTTACCTAATGCAATAAATAAACCTTGTACTAAAAGTCTTACCATTAATATTATTTTTATCAGCATTGAATATTCGATTACCCTTCTAATAAATATACTGAGAACTTGCTTCGATCCAAATTCGTGCCTGATTTGACTTCCAATAGTGATCGCTGGACCTCACGCCAGCTTGCTAAACCTCACAAACAACTGCAAATTTCATCTCACTGATTTTTTAATCAGAAAACGTTTATCCTTGAAAATAAAATGCTAGCTTATAAGAAAAAAAAAACATTGTTCATAACAGAAACTTGGATTTAGCTTTCGGATGGGCAGTTAACACATTGACCCCTCAACCGGCCTGTACCGGCTTTGGGAAGTACCATTGAGCTTTAGGAAATGGCGCTATAAAAATGAAGTATTATTATTATTATCATTATTATTACCCACAACCCAAAAAATTCATAAATGCAAACTAATCACAACAAGATGAAGATACTCAGGCATCAGTCTAAGGGATAAATGGTCTTGAAGATATGCATCCAACCAAGGTGTTGGCAACTACTCTTAAGCCAAATAATAGCACAGGTTCTTTGACAAATTTCATATCGAACAAGGAAAGAAAAGCAGAATCACCCCTCTCAATAAAACGCTCAAAATACAACACAAGGGAGAGAGATCAGCAAACACAGCTCAAGACACAAATAGATACCTTTATTCTGATCCTCCAGGTTCATTTCCATGGCCTCAAAACACAATGTCCACTACTTTAAGGCTAGTAAAACCATGAAGATGCCTTTACGGATTGAAAAGCATTCTGGGAGATCCAGGGAAAAATTCCTATCTCCACCCCTCTCCCCAAAGTCAGATGGTTTTTTATAAGTCTTTTCACCCCAAAGCCAAACGAATCAATTCCAGGTCATACAGACCCAGAATAGCAGTGTAAACAATTTTGGAATCAATTTGGTTTCAGAAAAGACAGCATTTAGGAGAGCTGTGGTGATTCATTAGAAAATTATTTTCTCATCCAGGCAAAGCCAAACAAGAAAAAATCATCATGAATCCACCTTTGCTTGCAAATATCCATAAGCAAAGCACTCAATTATGCCCCAAAAGACTTCATGATGTCCTGAGACACTCTCCTAATATGTTCATAGCTGTATTTTTGATGAAAAACACAAGCAACCATCAACTTGTGCTGGCTTCAGCACAACGACGAGGGATTAAAAGTGGGGACCGCAAAGCACTGTTGGAAAGCTCGGATACCGCTGACTAGGTGCAGCTGTGTTTGACTTTGACGGGCTGTATAAAACTCAGGATAGGGGGGGAGGTATCTGTGTTCAGTCTGTTTTTTTGTAAATTCAGCTCAAAAAAAGCCAGGAGTCAATGGGTTAAACAGACAGAATTTTGAAGATTTATCAACGGCAGGCTAGGAAAGGCTTGACGCTTCTCCTTCAACTCTGTTTTAATGGTTATTTTGGAAAAGAAATAATTTTGTGTTACTAAATGTAGGACTTAGCTCTGCTATTCTCAAATAGAGTCCTTACATAAACAAAAATGTTGACCATTCTTTTCTATAATTGAGACAAATCTACCTTTTCTGTTGATGTGTAGAAGTTTTATTGGTTCAGTGACAGTACTGATGGTCTTTAAGACAGCCCAACTTCTTGTTGTAACCTTAGATATCCTGTCATTCTCGCTGACAGCAATAAAAGATTCAGGCACTTTTAGATCTATTGCTATGCTTGAAACAATGAAACCCAAGTTTAGGGTCCTCATAAATTGTCCTTCATCATCAAAGACTTTTATCCCTTTGCCATCATCATCCACAACAAGAAAAGAACCATTGTGGAACAAGGCTCTGTTAGAGGGATTCGTCAGAGTTTCTTCTCCAAACATGAAACTGAAAATTTTACTTGGAGAGAAAACAAGGATGCAAGCTCGACCCTTGCCATCTTTTGGACATGAGGTCAATATCAGCCGTCCTCTCGAGTCGACACTAATAAATCTGATATTAGTATCGAAAATAAAGATATTCATATGTGAGGAACCATCTGCTCTGATGAATAGCACTCTGTTGTTAGCTGTGTCTGTGACAAGTATACAGTCATCAACAGAAAATGCCACATCAGTTAGGATTCCCTGGTTAAAGTCATAGTGCCTGCAAAGTTTACCACTCATATCATAACGATAGACTTCGCGATCATCAGCACACAAAATGGCAATGTCTCCTGATTTTGGGGAAACAGAAAAACTTGTAGGTTTTCCTGGAATGCTGAAACAGTCCCATTTCTTACCATAACTGATGTCACCAATCGAAATGTCAGTTTGAGTTTTAGGACCTTCCAACAACTTTAAGCCAGAAGCAGAAACCTTGCCAAGAAACTGTCCCTCTACTTGACCTTTAATGTACTCTATTTTGTAATTCATAACACCGTCAATGTGTGACATGTCCAGATCCTTGCTTAGCTCCTTGAACTGCCCAACAATACAGTCTTTAGCATCTATGAGGTCCTCCGCTTTTCCCTGTAAAGCCATATTTGCTTGTTTGACAAAGTTTGCCCCTTCATCAAAAGTATGGTTTAAATTCATCTCTGCGTTCTCAAGTATACTCATGGCTTTCATACTGTAGCCATCTAAAAACATTTCCACCTCAACGCACAACGATCTCTCCTCTGATCGTATCTTCGCTACCATCTCATCAGCGTGTTTTGCAATCTCACTTCTCAACGTTATTGCTTTCTTAGAAGACTCAACGCCGACTTGTACCCGAAGTTCCTTGATAGATTTCTCTGCAAATGCCTTGGTGTTTAAATAATCCGTCATTGCTTGTTTGATAGCTTGCTTTTCCTTTCTGCCGGGTGCGTTTTCTACGAGGCGTACAAGTAGAGAGTTAGTAGGAAATCCGTCAATTCCATCTTTTGGGACGGCAACTATCGCTCGACATATGGGGCATTCGAATCGTTCCAGTTGGGCTTTTTCAATAATTCCCAACAGGCATTCCCTGCAGATATTATGTGCACATTTTGGCAAGCACTTGGGCTCTTCAAAGTCCTCATAACAGATGGGGCAAGATATCTCGTCTTGAATATTCTCGTGGAATGAATGAAGGCTCTGCAACGTTCTCGATGCAGCTTGCGCCATTTTACGTTTGGAAGTGAAGGAAAACGGGAAGACTGGAACTAGACGGTGCCCAGGTCTCTAAGTGGCTATAAGACACAGGCTTCCCAATTGTATTGCTAGTGCGGTAAAAATGAAAATACCTTAAAAATGTATTAATAACATTGTGCTATAGTTTCTTGAATGCTCAAGAAGAGTTTGAAGAATCAACCTTTCATGGAAGATTGACGGTTGACCTGTGGTTAAAAAATAAAACCTTTGCAAGTGAAAAAAAGTTAACTACGTCAAGAAAACCCGGCATATTTTATTACCGCTGGCTTCAAAGAGGCTTCGCTCGTCACAGCCCTGAAATAAAACACTGATATTCTTTTCTTCCACAGATAGCAGAAGGCTACTGTAATATTACAGGCTCTGACGGTAGCCTTTGTCATTATTAGTGTTCCTTTATTTTATTTCTCTGGATAGAATGCTCACATTGTTTGAAGCGGTTTGTTGTATTTCTATCAGTAGAAACTTTCACCAAGACTTTCATCCATACATTCCTTATAACAACCGCTTGTGTAGTGATGTGTGCGTGATGTAGCGGAACAGATTAAGAGATTAAGTTGATGATTGTATGACAGTTAGGTCGCTAGTAATACGATGCTGGGTGTATCAGATTTAGACTTGAACCCGATGTCGACAGCGAGTGAATTATATTGTTAAACGTCCCAACTTCATTGTAATTCTTTGTCTCTGGGCCACCAAACCAGACCAAGCTATTACATATTGGCACCCCCGACGGGACGTTCGAGCAGTTAGACATGGATCTTTCGGTAGAGGAGAAGTTGTATATGGAACACAAGCGGGTTACTGAACTCGTAGTGGAGTTGAAAACACAAGGAGCTCCCTCGGAGGAATTTCGTATTCCTGTGGCAAAACTAGTCGAAGAGTATGAGAAGAAATTCGGATCGCCGCTGAAGTTTTTTTAAGGAGGAATTCGTGAAGCTGGAGTCTTTTTTACGACATTGCTGTGGACTACAAGTCGAAGGAGACGAAGTCCGTTTCGTGCATGGGACGACTAATAACGCGAGCGTGAAACAACAACATCAACAACAACAAATCCTATCGCGTCCTCAATTCTCGCCCTTTTACGGGTTTAGCACGAATAAGGAGAAAGGCGTTTCATACAGAGTGTGGAGATTCGAAGTCGAGAGCACGGTTCGAGGCGGCCTTTATTCGACGGAGGTGATTTCCGAACAAATCCGCCGTTCACTACAGGGGGAAGCGAAAACCAAACTCGTGGGATTAGGGGTCGACGCATCGTGTGAAGCGCTGTTGGAAACCCTCGATCAATTCTACAGCGACGCGCTGACTGCCACAGGGGACGAGCTTTTAGCGGAAGCTTATACTTTTAAGCAGAAAGAAGGGGAAGAAGTAGCGTGTTTTGCCTCGCGCCTCGACAACCACGTGAGGCTCGCTTACGTAAGGAATACAGAACTCTTGCCGGACGAAAGTGCCGTTGAGAGGCAACTGCGTATGCTGTTGTGGTCAGGCTTGCATCCTGAGATCAAAGACAAAGCAAGACACCGTAAAGACGCGTGCAAAAGCTTTTCTTAGCTTATCACTGCAGCCCGATAGGGAGAAAAAGAGCTCTCCTCGACCCAGGCCCCAAAACGCGTGGCCCGATCCAATGTTACCGTCAAGGCCGAACCGCAGGAAGCCCGGGAAAGCACCAAGAAAGAAAAAACAGAATGGATAGCAGAAATCTGCGCAGCTTTCTCGAGAGAGGTTAGAGGAGTCCTTAAGGAAACCCTGGAGCGGGGGCCTGGGGCCGATGAGAGTGCTCCGCTGGATTCTGTTGTGGGACGAGCCCCTATCGCGAGAGGGCGGCGGGCTCAAGAGCCTAGTGGCGACCGCCCGACCTGCTACAACTGTGGAGAACGAGGTCACGTGGGCATTGGCTGCAGAAACCCCCCGCAGTTCCGTAACCAGGGAAACAGACCACCTCAGCAGTTCGGTAACCAGGGAAACGGGCAGAGGCCTCTGCCATGGGGCAATCAGAGGTCTTAAACAATTCGGACAGTCCCCCACCTGTTGGAATTAGTGCCCGAGAATTACCAAGCGACCTAGTCGGCGAAGCAAATGAGTGTGTAGCCTTTGCAGATGGCAATGCTGGCTGGCGCTGCTCGACACAGGCAGTCAGGTAACATCGGTTTCCGAATCATTCTACAAACGCTATTTGTTGCATCGTGCTGTGAGACCAATAAGTGATCTGATACGTGTTGTTGGCGCCGGTGGCCAGGATGTACCATTTATAGGCTACATATCGGTGGAATTTTATTTTCCTGTAGAAGGAATTGGGACTAATGAGACGTTTGAGACACTGGAACTAGTGGTACCTGATAATGAGTACAATTCGCCTGTGCCTTTTGTTATCGGCACTAATTTGTCACTTAGATGTAGGCGGAGCTGTCAGATGGCACAAGGAAAATTGTTCCCACAAAACGCAAGGATTTCGGCAACGTGGATGTGTGTTTATCGTTCTTTAAAACAATTCGCTAAAGTTTTCGGTGAGGAAACAGACGGTAGGATGACAATAAGGAGCGCGTCACGACATTCCATAAAAGTGGGGCCTCAAGAAACTGTGTGCATTTGGTGAGTTGCCCCGTCTATGCCAGGGTGTAATGTGAAAGTCTTGATTGAGACAGGGACTGGCAGGTCAAACTCAATGGGACTATCGGCTACGCCTAGCCTTATTAGCTTACCTAGGAAGGGAACCAAGTGTCGTGTGCCAGTAGAGTTGACAAACAACTCTACGCAGCCAATCGATATTCCCCGTAAAGCAGCTATTGCTAGTGCACAGGTGGTACAAGGAGTGGTGGTACACCGTTCGGTAGGCGACCACGGGTCAACTACAGTGATAGAGGTCGACCTGTCGGATACTCCTTTGTCGCTTGCACAAAAGGCTAGGGTGCAATCGTTGATAAACAAAATGTCTCACACCTTTGCAATGCACGATAAGGATTTGGGCAGGACTGACGCAGTGAAGCATACTATTAAATTGACTGACGATATCCCGGTTCGGCAACCCCATCGGCGCGTCCCCCCTGGACAGCTTGAAGAGTTTAGATCTGCAATCGAGGATTTGCTAGAATCGGGTACGATACGCGAGTCTAATAGCCCATATGCCTCACCGGTTGTCCTTGTCCGGAAGAAAGATGGAGCTTTGCGCGTATATGTAGACTTTCGGCAGCTTAATGAGAAGACGGTCAGGGACTCTTACCCGATCCCGCGTATTACAGAAACCCTGGAGTCCTTACAAGGGGCGCAATGGTTTTGTTCATTGGACTTGCAGAGTGGGTATCTTCAGGTCGAAGTAGAAAAAGAGGACAAGTCTAAGACAGCGATGACCACGCCTTTTGGATTGTTCGAGTTCAACAGGATGCCATTTGGATTGACCAACAGTCCAGCAACATTCCAACGTCTAATGGAACGTTGTTTAACGGGGCTAAACCTGAACATCTGTTTGGCATACCTGGACGACATGATTGTGTTCGCAAGAACTTTCGAAGAAATGCTTCATCGCCTGGAGGCGGTACTTCAGCGTTTAAGTGAGTTTTGTCTGAAGCTTAAGCCGTCTAAATGCAAGTTTTTTTCAGACGGAACTCACCTATTTGGGGCATGTGGTCACAAGAGAGGGGGTCAAGCCAGATCCAAAGAAGGTAGAAGCATTGGAGGAGTGGCGTCAACACCCTCCAACCAATGCTAAGGACTTGCAGACCTTCCTTGGTTTTGCCGGATACTACCGTACCTTTGTTGAACGTTTCTCGGTTATCGCCGAACCTCTCAACGAGCTGTTACGGGAAGAGGCAGGAACGAAGCGCCAGTTTGTCTGGACAGCGGAATGTCAGGGCGCGTTTGAATGCTTAATCGACAGGCTTTGCTCTAGTGCAGTCCTCGCCTTCCCTAATTTTAATAAGCCTTTTGTGCTGCATACAGATGCTTCTGGCGAGGGCCTTGGAGCAGCTCTGTATCAACTCCAATAAGATGGTATTCCAAGGGTAATTGCATATGGCAGTAGGTCGTTGTCAGCAGCAGAAAGGAGATACTGCGCGTACCGTCGTGAATTCCTTGCGCTAAAGTGGGCCGTGACAGAGAAATTCCACGACTACTTGTACGGACGCCAGTTTCATGTGATAACAGATAGTAGCCCGCTGACCTACCTACTGACGAATGCCAAGCTTAGTGCTAGTGATCATCGTTGGCTTTCCGCACTTTCTTTATTTGATTTCACTATCAGCTATCGGCCTGGAAAATCGTGCGGGGACGCCGACGGTTTGTCCAGGATGCCGCAAGCAGGCAACTCACGCTCTCCACCAGAGGCGAGCAGAGAGGACTTTTTACGACCATTCTTAGACAGGCTGCTACCTGTTGGAGCACAACCGGAAGTGTTTTCCCTCGATGAGTTGCAAGTGTTATGCAACGCTCACGTAGCAACGCCGCCGCCTCTCTGCTAGCAGCAGCAAAGTGCTTCAAGCTTAGTAGTTACTCCCGCTGAATGATCACGACGCCAGAAGGAGAACCCAGTCATACAGAAGGTTATGCACGCAGTAAAAACCAATAAGCAACCGACGCAAACGACTAGCAGAGAAGAGAAAGCTGCTGTCCAACGCATTTGGAAGGAAAAGGATCGCTTGGTTATCCGAAGCGAAGTGTTGTATCGACAAAGAATCGTCGAGGAAGGAGAAAGCTTCCAGCTGGTGTTGCCTGCGGCGTACAGAGGGCTTGCACTCAAGGGTCTTCATCATGATTGTGGGCATCTGGGGAGGGACAGGACATTGGACCTGGTGCGCCAGAGGTACTTCTGGCCTGGGATGGCTGCAGACGTGACTTCATATATAAGTACCTGCGATCGCTGCATCAAAAGGAAGTCACTAGATCCACCACGGGCTCCAATGGTTTCAATGATAGCGACAGCACCTATGGAACTCATATCTATCGACTTCATGTCGCTCGAGAAAGGAAAGGGTGGGTACGAGCATGTGTTAGTCGCCACCGATAGTTTCACCAAGTATACATGGGCGTTCCCCACACGAAACCAGAAGGCATCGACGGTAGCTAAGATCTTGTGGGAGAGAATCTTTGTGAGTTACGGATTTCCCCAGAGGCTTCACTCGGACTAGGGAAGAGATTTTGAGTCGCGACTCCTCAGGGACTTGTGTAGACTGGCAAATGTGGAAAAGTCGAGAACAACACCATACCATCCACAAGGCAATGGCCAGACAGAGTGATTCAACAGAACTCTACTCAATATGCTGGGGACCCTAGAAGTAGATAAGAAGAAGGATTGGCCGGATTATGTTACAGGAATAGTCCATGCTTATAACGCTACCAAACACTTAACTACGGGATACTCACCGTCATATCTCATGTTCGGGAGGAACCCAAGACTACCCCAGGATGTGACTCTTGGCCCGGACCCCGTACATGACCCACAGCCGTACGCTGCATATATAGAGAACCTCCGCGACAAGCTGACAGATGCATATTCTCGAGCACAACAGGAGATAGAAAAGAAAGCCGAGGCTAATAAGCGCCGGTATGATGCACTAAGTGAAGACCTCGCTCTCCAGCCTGGGGACAGAGTCCTGGTGAGAAACCTCAAGCACAAACTGCAGGATCGATGGGAGGATGTCCCATATCGAGTCGTTCGCCGCTCTGGGGAGCAGCCGGTGTGCGTGGTACAACATGAGCAGAGTGGGAAGAAGAGAGTCCTCCACTTCAACATCCTACTGCCCTATCGAGCGGAGCGGGCAGGCCCCGAACCCAGAAAGCAACACGGGCGGAAATATCCCCCGCGCAGACAGCAGGAGGACGACACGGAAAGCTCTGCTAGCGACTCACATAGCTCCTGGTTGGACTTCGTCGCGACTGAGCTCAATCCGTTAGCGGTTCCGTTTACCATGGATGAAGAAGGTGAAGAGCCGGAGGTGCACATTCAACAAGAATATGACAATGATGTTCAGGAGTCAGAGTCAGGAGGGGAAGCAGCTGAGAAGCGTCCTGACAGACTTCGGCCGAGGAGGGTAGTGAGACCTCCTGCTCGCCTCATTTGCGACCCAGTGTGGTCACAGCAAGTATCGACACTGAACTATGGTATCACAATTTTGCCATAGCAAAAAAAAAAAAGGAAGAAAAAAATTTCACAAGTTTTGTTTTATTGACTCTAGACGCCCTTCCTCATCAGGGGGGAGAATGTAGTGATGTGTGCGTGATGTAGCGGAACAGATTAAGAGATTAAGTTGATGATTGTATGACAGTTAGGTCGCTAGTAATACGATGCTGGGTGTATCAAATTTAGACTTGAACCCGATGTCGAAAGCGAGTGAATTTTATTGTTAAACGTCCCAACTTCATTGTAATTCTTTGTCTCTGGGCCACCAAACCCTATCCTGACCGAGCTATTACACTTGCTTTGGCTGCGTGTGATTCATATGACAACTACTACTAAATCATTCAAAAAAAAAGTTCGTAATACACGTTGTAAACGCTGAGTTTTTCCTTTTGCTCTCCATTTTCAAAAAAAGTCCTGCAAGTAATATATATATATATATATATATATATATATATATATATATATATATATATATATATATATATATATATATATATATTGTTTCTTAAAACTTGGAATACTGTAACTATAATTACAGTTAGGCGTTCTTTTCTATGCCATATTCTTACAAAAAGGTTGCTTCTAAAACCCTACAAAAAATTAGAATAAGACCAACATTTGCATATCATCGACGAGCATTGTTAGTGTGATTTCCATTAATCCTTAGATCTGGCTAATCGTACAAAAGGCGTATTTATTTGTACAATTCATCAGCGTACTTCCTAAGACTTGTCTAGCCCTTGAAGGTATAGATACTATTAATTAGTTCCAGCGTTTTAAAGGTATAAAGAATTTAACGACCTATTTGAAAAACCAATAAACATGAAAATAAAGGTCACTTAACAATGTTTTAGTCAAATAGTAATTCCAATAAAGATTCCAAAGGTGCCGATAACCGAAAAGGCTCTCGTTTAGAATATCCACGATATATTTTATATCACTCTGGTCTTTTCTTTGCTTCTATTCATTCCATTGGGAGCGCTATTTGACTGGAAGTGTAAGGGATTTCTTTCCAGCTAGCAAACAGCAAGAGATATTTTTTTGTAATACGCGACAGGTGATGATAGGATGGGCTAATTAGCGACAAGATACCGTTATCTCATGATAAACTACTCTCGATGCGCTACTAATTGGGTGATAATAGATTCTTAAAACAAAAAGATTTGGCCGACTTCTTTGTCTAGCTCAATGTATTTACGATACAAAAAAAAAACCTCTATCGAGAATTTGCCACAAGCATTTAAAGCCTGCTATTTATCAGGGACTAGTTATCACGACAAGCTAGAGCATCACGAAGGCCAGACGGTAAGAAGTCAACGATTTTTTACGACTGTGTCTTTCACGTAAGAACCTTTTATTATTACTCATGATCGATCGATCCGTATACATAGAAGAATTTTCATTTAGAATTTGGTATTTTAGCTTCAGATTTATTGGAGGTAGTTAAAAAAAATACGCCTAAGTACATTCTAGAAAGCTGCTCGTTTCTCGTTTATTTTTTTTATTTGCGCACTTTTTAAAGTTGCGGAAGAGGGAGGAATCCAAATGAGGGATTTCATTTATTTTTCATCTCTTTTCTAGAACTCTCCCTTTCCCCTTTTTTAATCCCCAGCGTGCAGTCTTGAATCCCGTCTTTACTATTAGTCACTTTTAGCGCAGTTCTGTCAAGATGTATATAGCGATAGGTATTGCACGAACAGTTTGAAGGCCGTTAAACTGTCGATCCCTTGTCCGATCTCAGTGAGAGCCAAAGAATGCTTTGACATGCTCCTGAGCTAATTCCCGAGAGAACAAGCAGATCAAGGTTATTCATTTCCCTTTTTGTTTGTTTTCTTGGTGGTTTTTTTCCCGAGGCTCGAGAACGCTCAGTAACGCACGCTTATCATATTCACATTTTACCCAAATTATATATGCACACGTTAGGATTAGATAACATTTTTTTTTCTAGAAGCCAACGATAAAAAAACAGATATTTCCGATTTTCGATGATGTATTAATCAATCATTATTTGAAATTGGACTTCGATCTGTCCCTCCTTGGACCTAAAAAAGTAAATCTCTTTTGAAAGATACGTTTAGACTTGATATTTTATTGTAATACGTTTAGACTTGATATTTTATTGTAACTACGACACATAGTCACATGCAGGCAATGTTTCTTAATTGAAAATCGTTCTTTTATGTATGATAATATTTGAGAGGGTTTTCTTTTTAAAATAAAATAATAAAACACTTTGATTTAGCTATAGTCTGCTGCTGTTATAAGAACTCGATAACCTAATTCCTCAATAAGGACTAACTATAAATTTTGTCTAAGTTGCCAAGTGTGAAGCCGTTGTTCATGTTAAATATTTATATATATATTCTGTTAATGATTTATGGTCTTATTGTACAGTGTTATAAATCACAGTAATCTCTGTTACTGCGTAAGGCTAGTCACGGAATACACTCTTTCTTATGAGCACGTCCAAATTCTCGTTGAGGCTGGGCCTTTCATATTTTTGGGGCGGATCTAGGAGTTACATAAAGGAGGGGGGGCAAAGCAAGGGTTTAAAGAAAGCGGGGGTGGGTTCATTGCTTTTCCGTGAATTTCCTCAAGGTCTTGGTAAAAGTAAATTTGACACCACTGTTTGTTTTTGTGGTTTTTGCCAAAAAAAGTTTCCATAAATCGCATTCTAAGACGGCTAAAATGGGCCGTTGCTGTTTCCCGTGACCTGTTGACCGTGAATTCACGCCAAATCTTTGACTTTTCTAGTGTATTATATATAACCTCGCGACGGGTTTTAAGATATCGCCTTAAAATTTTCGGGATCTGATAGATAATAATGACATGTCATAAAGTGTGTGAGGAATTTTCGATTTTCGACTGAAGATTGCTTTTATAGCACTTTTCGTGTCCAAATTTCGCCAGAAATGAGAGTTCCAACTTTGATTCGTGATATTTTGTTGACAGTGTCAAATAACAAAAAGTCCTCACACACTTTGGTAGATCATTTATCTGTCATTAAGATGCAATTACGTGCAAGTGCATGTGCAATAATGTAAACTCCGTACTTTTGAGTTGGAGGCCTCAAAACACGGAATTAGCTATTGCAAAAATAAGACTTGCAGGAGATAATTCATTCTTTTATCTTTTATTTGATATATAGTTTGTACATGTAGTGAAAATTGCAGCGCGTCGGAGCATTTTTTTTTCCCGCGGACACGTCGTTTACCTTTACCGAGACCTTAAATTTCTTGTTATTTATAAGTCAAATATCTAACAGTAAGTGGGGGGGGGGGGGGGGTGGCCTCTTGGCCCACCCCTACATCCGACCCTGATTTTTGGAGCCTTTTAAGGCTGAAAGTGTTCTTATATTTTAGTGCTTTTAAAAGATAGTGCCCAATGAATTATGAATTATTAGGTTGTTATTATAAACACAATTTAACCCTGAACACATCAGACTAGCAAAGTAATATTTTTCTCTTATCTGAGACTCGGCATGTTTATAGCATGTCCTTTAAAATTTCGTGAAATCACAGCCTGGACGTTCTTATGAAAAAGGTTCTTAAAAAAGGAAATGCAGGTCCTGGATTGCCGTTCTATGCTCGTCCTATGCTCGTCTCGCTAAAGACGACCAATACTGAGCCACTCAAAGCATTAATTTCCCTCGGCAAATTTAACCGAGTAACTGAGGATTTTAATCGAATGCTATTACCCAAGTACCATATTTCAGCTATGGTTGGTTGCTTTGAATTTTTGTTTTGTTTTAAAACGTAGACGGGGGCGAAGGGGGAGTTGCCGATCGACATTCCCAACCTTTTGTCGGAACAAATAGTTAGGAAAGTAGGGCTGTATAGGGTTATTGTTGCCATCCTATTTTGCTTAAACGTGTCTGTTTTCTAAATTATAAGTAAAGGACTGACTTTACACAGACTTCGGGCTGAAGTTTTGTAATCATTTCACTAGTCATTTGCCTTTATTAGTGATTAATGATTTTATTGCCACTTCATCATTTGATATTTGGTGTTAGCCTTATTATTATTGTTGGTGTTGTTATTATCAATGTTATCATTGTTGTGTTGCTATATGATCAGGGGCGGCGGACTGGTCTCATAATTGGGGGATCAAAAGTTGGGTTGAGGACTGGGTAGTGGTTTCATGGGGAGGGGGGCTCATATCAATATTTGGGTGACCTTAAAACTCGCTCGGCCAATCTCTTTAAGGCCTGGGTCTAAGGGCTTTTCAAGATTTGTGTGATAAAGATTTGACCAAGCGATAAAGTTTTTTTGACACATTTTTGCCTCGAGTCTCAAATTGACAGAAATCAGCATTTTTCACCATGTTTTCTGGAGATCAGGGAGCGGGAAAACTTTAGCTCTTCTAAATATGGGCATCAATGCCCATATAAGGCAATGCATACGAAGGACACTATCCGTTGGGAATATGTTTGATATGGGTGGTTTCGAGGGGGGCTGGTGGTTTCGAAGGGGAGTGGTGGTTTTAAATTCTTAACGCGATCGATAACCTAGGTTTTTATTCACGGAATTTTAAACTCTTCAATAAATTTAAAGATAAATCGTTTAAAGAAAAAACGTTCATGTATAAAGAAACCATCCGCTCAGAAAACTATAGGGCGCCAGCCAGAAGAAGCGCCCCCACGTTCCCCTCCCCTTCCGCCGCCCCGGATGATGGACGAGAAAGAAGAAACCGTTGAAACTTTTTTAATGTTCAAAATTTTTGTTTATTTTTTTCTCGTCCCTCGTTCTCTTGATCGTCGCCTTGTGGGATTTGCATTTCCATGGAAAGTAGTTTCACATCAATAAGTGATTAAGGACAGTCCTATATAAACCTGCCTCTTATGTCAACGAAGGGGAAAACTAATGAGAGCCGTGTGATACGTCTTGATAAGATGTCCTCGCACTTCAATTAGTCCTGCACAGTCAAGATGCAAACAACGACTTAAATGACGGTGCTGCCTGCCAGCTCGCTTTCTTGTTTGTTTGTTTATTTGTTAATTTGAATGTCTTGCTTGTTTGTTTATTTGTTAATTTTAATGTGCAGAGGTGGCAGACTCCAATTATATTTGCAAAATTTGTCGCGCGCAACATGTTTTGGAAGTAGCTAAACTAGGAAACATTTAGGAGACATGTTACGCGCTACGTGCGCTCTCGACATGTCTCCTAGTTTAGCCTGGCCTTAAGAACTTTTTTTATATTGTAGCTTGTTCCCCCGTTACCCCCCTCCGCGACTAATTATCAGCGGTAACAGGTGAACGAGAACCTGCGTTTGTATACTTCCATGTATCACCGGCGTTCTTGTCAACAATCGTCTTTAAGTGCTCACCCAGCAAAAGGATGTGGCTTTCTTTTTTTGATCTAGAATAAGCATAAACCGCCAGTGCATTGCAGAAATGCCACAACATGCTTGAAGATCTGAGTTTGCGCTTCTACAAGCTGTAAGTTTTAATTTTCATAAAGATAAAGTATTTTGTGTGAAGTTAAGATTTGTTTTTAGGGAAGGTTTTTATTATCTTTTGCGTGACTTGATAATTAATTGAACAGTTTGTACGCTAATTTGTAGATAACATCTTTGGATTATTAAATTTCGGATTTCATTGATACTACACTTATCAGGAGATTAGTTGTAGTGATTTTGAGTAATAAGTACCTATTAGAGTCGGTTGAATTTTTAATGTGTCTGAACCTTTTCTTATCACAGTCCTCAATACTTGCACTTAGAGTTCCCGTTTTGATTTATGATTAGATTTACTGTCAGTATCTTTTAAACGGCAAAACAGACGGGTCTCGTTCACAGCATAAAAACAGCAATAAAAAAAAAACAGGAGAAATTTAGGAGTAGAGAATATGATTTTCTGATAACAGAGTATTTTTGAAATTCTTTATAGAAGTATCGTTTTATTTTCTTATTTATACAATTTTACAAAACCCGTGTAGAACGAAAGTGCTATATCGGTAGCATTTCATGTTCTAGGCATTCAAAATTGTGTTGATCGTCCAATTGGACGTCTTGATGTAACCTAATGGGAACACATGTTGTATTAGACATGACAGTTTGTCTGAAGCAGGTTAATTGATTTGAACCAAAGTTTGCGGGGCTTGCCCGCAGACCCGCGGGTGGTCTCCCCTGTCTGATTCAAATTTCAGGCCCGTATTAGAATAGGGCGAGCAAAGCACCCGCCTCGGTAAACCATCATTTAAAGAACCAAATTCAAACTGGGGTACATTCCAGCTTCTAAATACATGGATAACTTTGTATCTGAATTTTTCTAGTGAAAAACGGGCCTGATTTTGTTTATCCTTTTACTAAAAAATCGTTGAGCAGCAGGCAATAGATAGAAAATAATACCTCAAAATCAGATTCTATGGACTGCGCACATCACGTGATAAACTCTTTTTTGCGCATACAATTCTTTTTCCCGCCTTTTAGGTACCCGTATTAAAAAAATATTTTCACCAATTCGGTGCGGTTTTTTAGTAATCTGAACTACTTTTTCTTCAACCTTTTCTTTTAATGCTATATATGCCATTTCGAATGCCTTCTAGTCGGAGTGTATTTAAAGCCGCATTGTCACCAGTTTGCTTCCGGAGGTCCGACGGAAACCTCAACCGTCAAAAGACAAAAGAATCTATTAGAATCCGAGATATTAAACAGGCCAAGTTTTTTTTTTTTTTTTTTTTTTGATAGATGTTTCAAAATTTCTCAGCATTACTTGTCTTCCAATTTTAGATAAAAAAAAATATAGGTGTGGAGCATGTTGTAAATGCGGATTCTAAAAGGTTCGCTTCCCCTTCAGGGCCGAAAAAGACTTGGGGGGGGGGATGGTCAGGCATGCCAGTCCAAGTTTATAGAAAGTAAAGCGACCCATGTTCCGCCTGGTTCGTGGTAAAACAAGTTCCTTAGGGGCAAAGCAGTGATATTAATGTTAAAATACATTAGGAGTTGCCGGTTTCCTTCAGGCGCATCAAAGCTAGAAATAGGCGAAATAATTGTTAAAGTTACAAATAGCCAGAGACAGAGTTGGAGCTCTACGCCCTGAGGAAGAATGATGTTTTTGCTTTGAGTTCTTTCCTTGCCTTGTGATATTTATATCCGTCAAGCGTCTGATTGAACTCTGTTAATTACATTAAACATGGATGGGTCGTCACGCTGTAAGTGCTCTTACAATTTGCCTTTGGGTGTAGCTCCTGGGCCAACTTAGCGTCAAACTCATTAATATTCAGTTGTTAATGTACATAATGGTATGTTTTTGCAGGAAAAAAAAATTTGTGTACTCGATGATAATCAATATAATATATAAATTTATATTAAATTGGGGTTTTTTCGCCCAAATCTTTAAACTTCGACAAGTGATAGGGCATCATCAACTGGAATGAATTTAACACCAGGTCTCAAAGAAAGAAAATCCATAGATAACATTATATTGATTTTTCTAAGTCCATTCTTCCCCTTGGACTCTCATTTAGTTCAATTAAACACCAGCTTCCCGTATTGCGCAGACCGCATATGCATATGCTAAATACCTTAATTGCGTTCTTGTATCTGATTAAAACTACATTGGTCGCAAGCAGAGAAATGTTGCGATATTTGTTGTCTTCAGAGTTTGTGATTTTCACGCGCTATTTGGCGGGAATTTCTATGATATTTCCGTGAACAGAGGTATGTGAAGTTAATAAATTTTACCTATAGTTATACATGCCAAAGATTAACGTCCCAATACGAACCTGTGATCATCTAAAAGCGCTGAAAAACATATTTAAAGATTTTATTACTATAACCTTGTTGTAACCAGTTCTTTTGATTAGAATTCATATAGTAGAGACAAATCGAATACGACTGCACATCTTTCGCCAGAAGGTTTTGCTTAACATTCTATTACTCAAAATATTTTGTACGCATTCGCAATTACTTCGAAATTATAACGGCGGCTGAATTTTGTACTAGATGTGGCGAAAGGTTTTACATCCATAGGTGTCTAACAATTTTTATTAAACACGGAAACCGCTTTCGTTTATAGCGCTCCCGCGCGCTGTGCTGCCGAATGAGAAAAGACAGCGTGCTGCGTAAGTGTGGCTAAGTACAATGACTTGGATCGCTAGGCTAGAAAGTCAGCAAGCCACGGTTAGGTTATCGCCAGATGCTGGCTTTCGTACCTGTCTACGGCAATATTTTGCTCTTAGAACGTTTGCGAGAATCCTACATTTATCAGGCTTAGTTTTACCAGCGTCTAGTTTTTTTAAGATAATTTCGTGATTACACGAATATCTAAAAGTCGTCAACAGCATCACTTGTAGATTAAGATGTCCAAGCTATATGATAGCTCAAGTTAAAGGGATTTGATAATGCAAGGAAAAGCTTTAATAGCTATGTACTAGGGAATACTTTTTTAACTTTAAAAAACAGCCACGATATAATCGTTGAAATCTTAACTTTATTTAAATCGATCTTAAGGAGTGTTGATATATTGTTGATTATATAGACTATCCTAAAATAATCGTTTGTTATCTAAGAAGAGCCATCCGTCTCACATTCGTAACTCATTTACAAAGTAAAGCAAACGGTACGGAAACGTTTTTTAAAGGGTATGTTTCCAAGGACCAAATTCTCGAGGTAAAAATAATGAGAGGGGTGTTCCACGTTATTTTGCCATCATAAGCTTTGTAAATCGATGTTACAAAACATGGGGCTACGTTACATTACTGACTACAGTTTTTTTTTTCAAGTTCCCCATTGTCTTTGTATGTTTAATTCGTATGCAGAGATACCTTAAGCTAGAATTAAAAAAGAATAAAAATGAAAACGAAAAAAACGTAAATTTACCCTCTGGCCAATATTATATCGATGATCCCTGATGTGGAACTGGGTGTAGTGAGAGAAAGAAATAAGGGCGGCCGTTTAACCAAAGAAGGCTAATACCTGAGTGTATTTTCTTTTTTCATTTTAATGATTCTATCACTTATTCAAAGGGATTTTACAACTTATTCATTGATCATCAAGTTGAAATGAATTGGAGCAGCGCCAGATTAACTAAAATATCGTTTAATTATTCAATTCTTACACTTTTTTTATATTTTCCTCGATTATTGGCACTCCTCAGTTTAGCCTGGAGTCTCGTTGGTTGGCAGATGTTCTCTTTTAGAAAAATAAATTTATCTACTGAGCTACCTCTTCATATCACATGATTTATTCATTGTTCCGTTTTGTGTTCATTAATGCTTAATCATTTTGAACTTATAAGGCATGAAATGCCATTAATCAACACTAAATGAAAACATTTTTTTGTTATTATTCCTGTTCCGATGGTCTTTTTGGGGCTGGTTGAATCAGATGTTAAAGAACGCTGCCCTTCGAGTCGGGATCACTTTTTAAAACGCCATCTTAACATTTCGGAAGTGTCCAATCAGCAGTGGTATTTTACAAATGGTTCTTGATCTTATTTCTTTTTCTTTTTAAACCACATTTCAGGAAAACGTTTTAACACAAAAAGCAATATTGCTAATAGTAATAAAGAAAATCCCGTCCTTTAAAGTTTATCAGGATCTTTGTGTGCTTAACTATCTTTGTTAAATTCGTTGCATCCTGAGCTAAATTTCTAATCCAGTTTCAACTTTCCATCGTCTTATATATAAGAAAGAAAACCGTGTCTCGGTTTTGGGAAATTTGCTTTAATTTACGCGTAATTGTAAATAACCCCTGAGGCACATATTACGTATTTATCCTTGCCTACATCATATCAAAACTGGTAATCTCACTACACATTTTGTATTAATTCAAGCGTTAATTTATTAGCCTGATATGTATAGGATGTAATAGAGAAGTCTATTACTGGAGTAGAGTTTTAAGCGCTCTTGTTTTTTTTTTTTTGTAAGGAGTTTGTGAAAAGTAAGAGAAGATTTTCAAGAAGGCTTTGCGTGTCATTTAAGTTATATTAAATTGCATTTCATTTATACTTCGTCATAATATTTTTAATTTATATATCCATATGTACAAAAAGAAAAGAGTTAATATCCTCTCTCAGTTGAAAAATATCACCTTTCTCTTTGAGGAAGCAGGGCGGGACGCCTGCGAAATTTCCATGATCTATTCCCTAGCCAGAAGTTTATTCTCTCTTTCAATTCGTCCTGAGCTTCTACAGTTCGTTTTATTTTAAACATGTAATGAAAGGTAGATATAGCGTGTCAAAACCTTAGCGATACATTATATATTCCCTCAACAGCCCCCTTCATCTCGACTTGAGGGTTTTGAGTTTAATGGGAATCAGATCAAAATGTCTTTTTATAAAATTGTGCATCAAATAACTCGTTGATATTTCCCATGTATTGTAGAAAGAGCCCGTAGAGCACAGATAAAGATTAAAAAGTGTAAGCCACCCAAACTTCAAAAATTATATCAATTACTTATCCCTAGATGAACATTAATCATGAACTTTAATCATTTTAATGACTTTTAATTCTGCAGTACCTCCCAAATCCGTGCCTTTTTAATCATGTTCTTGGATTGTTTCGTATTTATAATTTCCTGTTTTTCAATAAAAGTGTTCTTTCAATCTCCTTATTTATACACTAATTCATTACACACTTGCACAAATTTTCTACCCCTCGTGATAAATAAGGAAAACAATCTTGGATTTTTCAATTAGAATTTCATAAAACGTCTCCCAGGATTCTTTAATTTTTCATAGGAATTGTATTAGGTTTTAGTTTAAAAAAATGCCCATTGGCAATACAAGAAACGATACATTACGAATGACAACCATGTGCTATTTACATGGCTCAACCAGATCTTTTAATTCGTTGAAAATACGAAAAATCATATTACACAAATTATTAAAATAAAACTTTGAACCATGCAGCTTCCTTATAAATGAGCTGAAATGCTTCCTTATCAGGGAAATATCGTTCTTATTATAAGCGGTGAATAGGCAAATCTATCATGTGCCCTTCGATATTAGCATTATCACTTAATGCAAACATAAAAAAGTTATGTTAAGATTGGATTTTTTACTGGTCAAGCGTATTACTAATTCTCAATTACGAACCTCCAAAGCATAATCCACCTAAATACCATCCTTTTTAAGAACGTTCTTTAACCAGGAATATGCTTTTAAAAAAATATGGACATACCACAGCATCGGTTTATGAAACTTTCTTTTTTCTAAATGCTCACACATGGCGGTTTAATTAATGTCTGCTTAACTATGAGTAAAGCAACATTTAGTTGCATTAATACTTCAAATCAGTACCTTGACACAGTCCCTTGACAATGGCATCTAGAGGCAATGGATTAAAATGAAATGGTAAAAGGTTGCAAACGACAGACAATGATTACATTTATAATAAAAAGGTCAACTATAGCTGGTACTTACTGGAATTTTATTAGGCAGAATTATTTAAGACGAAAATGTGACAAGTCAAGTACCAGTTTTGGGTGAGCCTTATAAACTTCGTTAACGAGCAGGACTGTTTTTGGTATATTTTAATTCGCAATGGCTAATGCCCGACAGTCGGCAAAGGTCCTCAATGGACTAAATGCCCGACAGTTTTCAATTTATCCAAATAACCCAGTAAATTGTCTACCTAGTGATTTAAAAGTATTCTATATTTGGTGGAAAGGGTAAGCAAATCTGATTTGACATTTGTTGTCGGTATTGAATGTTTTTCTGTTTTCTGTGTACAATATAAAATCGTAATTTTAGTGCCACTTGAAATTTTCTAGGATATGCTGCTAAATGTCGCCAGTTCTCAATTTGCTAAAATATCACGGTAAATTGTCAACCTTGTGAGCTCAAAGTATTGTATATTAGTTTAGAAAGGTCAAGCGAATCTAAATTTAGCTTTTTTTGTTATTTTGTTAGAGTTTAATGTTTTCCTTGCTTATATACACTATAAAAACCATCCTTTCCCAATGTTATTGTAGCAGATAGGATTTAAGTGTCACTAAAATAACGAATATTCATATAATCGCACATCATAGCATTTTGTTGTCGATTTGCCTACAGCTTTTAGGCCACGTTCACGACTGACTTGTTTTTGATATTGTCTTCTTATGCCTATTGCACACGACATAACAACATGGACATAATGCCATAAAAGTAAAAAAAAACATTGTTTTTTCTCTTATGTCGTTATGTTCATGTCGTTATGTTGGGCTAATGTCAAAATGTCGAACCATTCACACTTGAACATATGAACATAAGGGTGCACGCACATATGTCGTTATGTCGTTATGCCATTATGTCGTTATGCCGTTATGTCATTATGCCGTTATGTCATTATGTCGTTATGTCGTTATACCGTTATGTCATTATGTCGTTATGTCACAGGTGTGCACCAGGTGTTACTGCAAGGTCGTTACGCAATTTTCGAATACTTCAAAACATATGCTGTATGTTCAAGATGACATTTTTACTTCTTTTTGTACTTTGTCGTATCATTTGTGGTACCAAGTACTTTGACGTATCAAGTTAGCAACCAAAAAATCCATTTGATGTATAACATAATTTTATCGTTGCTTAACAAGAAATCCAAAAGCACACAACCCTGGCCAACCTATGCAAACTTTGGTTTCACACATTCCTATCATTTTTTTGCAAAGCTATTTATGGTGCGGCAATTCATCGTGTGATTGTTTTTCCTGTTGTTGTTGTTGTTGTTGTTATTGTTGATGTTATTTTTGTTCCTGGTGTTGTTGTTTTTGTTGTTGTTTCTGCTATAGTGTTGTTGCTATTGTTGCTGTTCTTATTGGTAGTGTTGTTGCTATTGTTGCTGTTGTTATTGGTAGTGTTGTTGTCGTTCTATTGTCAAAGATTGAGCAGCTTTTGGGCTGTTATTATAAATTCTGTTTGTTAATTTACAGGGGAAAAATACTTATTAATGTCATCTTTTCTTTTTTCAATTGCTTTGGTAAATAAGATTTCTTTTCTTTTCAAAGGAGACAAGTGTGTGGGCCATCTCTGAATATTTGGAGTTTTTCTCTTGGACAAAGGTAAGAGGAATTGCTATCTTGCGAGCTCTTTGATTCTTCTAAACATTGATCCAGGGGGGATGCAAGTGGGGCATTTCCATCAATGGCTTCGATTGTACACTCTTTTTCAAGAACATCTAATACTCCTTCTCAGCCTTGACCTTAAATTTTCAGCAACCTCAGGCTACAATCAGCCTTGTTTTAAAACAGGTCTTAAAAAAATACTGCCCCAAAAAAAATTCATGGAGTCTATGCTTTAAACCCTAAATGCCATTGTTCAGGGTAGTTTTTACAGGAGTGACTATTTGATTTCCAAGCTGAGAATTATTCTAAAAAAATGCCCGTGAGGTCATTAGCATATCACAGACAAGACCGAAGCCATGACACGTTATTGACTGGACATACAGTGCGATAACATAGCGTATTTACCTGGGGTACAACATCACATTAAGGGGGTTATTAATCCAAGAGTGAAACCAATCAATCAGGGGGCTACAATCGACACAGGAGCCCGGTAGGTCATGAATCGTCATGTTTTCTGTTAGCACAGTACCAAGAAAAGTCCAGACAGTAAAACAACAATCTTATTGCGCTGCTCAGCATGTCAGCATTCATGCTCGCTGTGTTTTAGATCTCTGTGCTAAATTCCTTGCTGATAAGGCAGACTGATTACAGAAATCACGGTATTTAAACCATTACACACTTTGTGTTAAAATTTGTACACTAAGATCAGTGACATTATTCCAATTACCATAGAGATGGAGTATCTATATATACGCTACTCCTATACAAGCATTGTTCTTTAAGTAATTACTTTTCAAAAGACTTCTATATTCTAGCTAAGCGAAATTATTTTATAGTTTTCTTTTAAAGATTGGTGCAAATGCATAGACAATTCTTTCAAGGACAGTAATCTGTCGTCATGACTTATCGATCGTTTATGCATCATTCGTCCGTTAAGACTTTTGTTTTATTTACATTAACTTAGGGCGAAAAGCTTAAAAGTCGGCTTTGGCACGCTCCATCTTTCCGTTTGCACAAACGGAAAAGTTTTTCTATTTAAAAAAAAAAATTGAAAACACGCCTTTTCGTGTTTTTTTTTTTAATTTCCTTTTTGTTAAAATTTAATTAAGCATTGGCCTCACTGATGCAAAGAATGTCAACAAATAATAACAAAAACCGAAACCAAAGATGCTCGTCCGTTTCTGGAATTGCCTACCTGTGTAGATATTTAGGTACATTGTTAGCAATAAAATAAGTTATGTGTAGTTCCAGAAAATATCCATACCGTTAGGCTTTGCATCCTCGGGACGTGACGGTTTTCTTGCGCGTAAATCTTTGTATGAATAACAAGGAGCACAAAACTCCTGTGTGTTTGTGTAAAATACTAAGTGGGGAAAAATGAAGGATGTTGCCATAGTTGCTCTACAATACTTACTTGCTTTGTAAAGAGATGCAATTAAATTTATTTATAGGAAAACAAACCTTTTCATTTGCATTTAAATTTGACGGTTTTTCTATGAGCTTGTAAAAATAAATATGTATTCAGGAGATCCGCTTTAGGCAACGGCTAAATCTATATTACATGATACTCAGGTTATATATGATAAGATTACAATCGTTCAATTGTCACTTATAAAGTCTCAGGGGTTTGTTTGTCAAGAATGAAAATTCTTAAAGAAAAAATAAATGAAAAGCCGTTTTTGATGTGCTTATATCTTCTTTTCGATTCTTTTCTTTTCTTTTTTATTTTTATTTTTATTCAAGCTGCCGAGAATAAAATATTTCACGATTGCGGGCCAACCACGTTGTTCCCCTCACATCCCCCCCCCCCCCCCCCCCACCAACACCACCACCACCCACCACCCACCCCCACCTTCCCCGCTCAATACCGAGCCATTTCCATCGATTAACTAGCGAGTAACGGATTTGTTTTCAACCAAATATTGTGGATAGTTTTATTTGTAGTTTTATTGAAAGTATACCGTTATTATTTCTAATGCACTCAATAGCGAAGGAGGGCTGATGGACACTCTTTAAGAGGGATGTACTCTCCAGGGGCGGAGACAGGGGGTGGATGTCCTCCCCCCCTTTTTGAGTAAAAAAATGAAAAGTCACTTTGTTTGTAGCAAATAGCTTGATATTGCTGACGCGACAAATCCAATTCGGCATGAAGTATTGTATGATCTATGTAGTGACCTACCAAAAAACCACTTCATCAGTTATAATCAGTTATAAGCCGTCTATCCGGCCATTATTCACCCCCCCCCCCCCCATTTTAAAATCCTGGATCCGCCCGTGCCCTCTTCGCTCAAGCTTACGCCATTGTTTACGCCATTGTTTTTTTTTTGTTTACAAAGGCAACAACACTGACATTTTCCCTAAACTGTACAATCAATCTATGAGAATTTTACAAGATATCCGATTAATCGAGTTTCTTGCTGATTATACCCAGCCAGTGTCGGCCTCTTTCAGTTTATCTACGCATCTTATGGCCCTCCAGCTACAAATCAATTATTAACTGCAAGAAAAAAATCCATTAACAATTCTATACTAAGGTCTTGTCCGAATTCTAAATATTATCGGAATCACCGTGGGGCGCATGCGCGGAAGTGATAGGTTTTTGTTAATTTGAATAGGCTTGTAATCTGCTGTAATCTGTTAGAGAGCGAAAAAAAATGAAATGTTTTTTTAGTAACTACCGATGCAGCTAAAATTTCGGTCAGTTATGATTTTTTTTTTAGATTTAGGAATTGTACTTGAACAGACCTTTTTTACCCTGTTGAAACATACTATTTAGGGATTGATAAATCATACTTATCACCTTTCCTGATGATGATTGCCCTGAGAGATGGGGTATTATTAAACATTATGGGATAATCAGAAGTTGCACATTCCATTGATTGGCCTGGTTCAAAAGAAGCTGTGTGCATGTAATCTCATTTAAGCACTTCTGCTATTAACGCGTACAGTTTTTGGCATAAGCTCCTACTCTGTACGAGAACCAATTTTGTACAGTCTGTTCTTTAGACCAGGTAAGTTAGTTCTCATAACTGATTAATTCACCACAACTTAATTTATCCCCTGATGTTCTAAATGATCAGTAGTCAAAAAAGAGTTTTTGCGAATTTGAAACTATTCCGACGTATTAGCGCGCACTTTTGGTAAGTTAACTCTCCTTGTGGCAAAACAAAAAATGCAAAAAGAGACCCTGACAAAGAGTCGAGGATTAGAGTATAAATTGCTTCGAATAGATTTCAATTTGTAAGCTATCATTTCCAGCAGTATTTAGTTATCATTTTGTAGAAATAGGAAGAAAACAAGAACAATTTTGAATAGAGGAGAATAGAGTAGGAAAAAAATCACAAAAACAATAGCCTCTAAGTATACAACCATGAGAGAAACAGCTTATATATAAAACGGCAAGATTTTACCATGTGCGCAATGAAACTTTAAGTGCGTTTATTTGGGTTTCACATCGTAGAGAAGTGTTTTTATTAATATGCATGTGTTGCGACGAGAAAAAAAAGCAATTTTGTAAATTGCTTCAAGAGGTGTAATTGTTTTGGCCTTTTCGTGTGCCTTTTCCTTAGGTAACAGTTGACGAAATCCTTTTTTAGCCCACTTTGTAATTTTTTTCACATTAAGGGATTAAGTTTACTTGCGATCCGGGGTATTTTAACCTTGCATAGCAGAAACGCAGCTCTTATCTTTTCTGAGGTTTAAGGGAATGTTCTTGTAGGTTGAAACCATCGCATCTTTCCTGTTTATGTGGAATTAAAGCATTATATGTTCGCTGTTTTCCGGAGATGTGGCTGAGACCAAGGAAGGTGAATTTCTTTAGACCTATGCGGTTTGCAAATGCGTACTGCAGTGAGTAGATTGAGCTGAATAAAGAGCCACTAGGAAAAATCAAGTTGCAAGATTTGCAGTTTTATTAAAATCATTAATAAAAAAATAATCGAGCATATGATTCATTGTGATATGTTGCCAACAAAGAAAGGTTGCAATATTTTTCGCAGACCAAATACCCCCCCCCCCCTACAATCTACATTTTTGAATGGTCTCGAATTTATTTTGTGAATTAATATTTTTGCGATAGTAAAAGCCTTGAAAAAAGCTTACCGTGGTTGTGTTATTCTTAACATTTATTTCCAAAATTGACATTAAATTGAGATTGCAAGGAAGATTAAGATTTCTAATTACGTGAGAATTATAAAAGAAAATTTATCTAGGATCAAAAAAAATCTCGCGGCATTGGCTGCGAAATACTATTTTTTTCTGCTTCAGGATCAGATAAACAATGCACTCACAGCTGGGAACTGAAAATGCATCCAATTTTGATGACCATTACCTATTCATTATTTCTGCTATCAGAAATCTCAGGTATAACGATAGTAATTTGTTTATTATAAGTGGTCACAATGCTGATGGTAATCTATTTTTATTACACTCTATTAGAAGAACCTGGTGTTTGCATAAAGCACGAATTTACATGAAAAATCGTACAAACTACAAAATTTTACCATATTTACCTGAATATTAAAGCAAAAATGGCAAATACTCTATTAAAATTCACATGTATTTAAGCGACTGAGCCAAGGACGAAACTTTACTACGTTCCATCCTACAAACTCTTCGCAATGCACACTTATTCTAGTTTTTTTTAGATTGTTATAACTCATTTGGGACACGGGAACTTCACTTGGTTGTCTATGAATATTTCCTGAGAGATCACCAAAAAGAGTCGCAGATATTGTTCCATCATCAGAGAGCTTAGGTTACGAAAAACCGTTAAAAATGGTAAAAGGTACGTCTTTCATGCGGCGCTTATTTAGCTGGCATTGGTGAGAGCGTGGGAGAGCCGACAGAGTAAAAAAATGGCAAGTTTTCCCAAAATAAGGTCTGGTTAACTTCAGTAAGCTCGAATTTTTGCATAGAGGTTCCTTATGTTATGTAAACCAACATATCAAAAAGTGTTTTTTTTTCTAATGGATGCGTCTTCGAGATATGAGGCTTAAAGTGCAATTTTCAAATGTTTAAAGAATAAATTCTCCTCGTTTTTAGGGAGAAGTCGGGCTCTGATAAGAAATTAAGCCAACTTTGCTCGCTAATATCTAAATTACATATGTTCTAAATTTCTTTAAAATTTGGAATTAAGCTTTTGGTCAGAGGAACTCCTTGTATGCAGAATCTTGAGCTTATATATTGAGAATTGGAAAATTGAATGCCTTTGTCGGGAGAGCCCATCCGGCAAAACCTTTTATATTTGATAAACGAAAGAAGTAATCTGCATGTAGTGATCGTATGCGTTGCGGATTGACGAGTATACCGGGGCTCACGATAAAAACCCTGATAAAAACGCGCGATCTTGGTGGCTGTTATCAAATATTACATTTTAGGTATTTTAACTATTATTCTCCCCCACGAAGCCACCCCCCCTAACCAAACGAAACCATCCTCACTCCTCACCCACTTTTTTTTCGCTTATATAGTTGAGCCAAGTAAATTTTCTTGACGGTATTTCGTGGGATCGTTTTTTTGTAGAGTGCACAAACAAAAAAGGAAAAAAAAAATCATTTCCTCATACGACAAAAGTCTGTGTTATCATGTGTTTGCGAGAGAATTGCTATCAGGTGAGGAAATTAACTTCTCAAGTGCTTATTTTCGCCAATATCATATCAACTTCATATAAACACATATTTCTAGGGCGATATTTGTCTAATGTGGCGGTGAGGCAACCTCGTACAGTTTCATCTGCTCATTTGGTGACTAAGGTCAAAGATTCCCGCTCTTAGTAATAAGAGCCAAGGATTTCTCAATGATCTCTTACATTAGCACCTTCGGCATAAAGTTGCGTTTTTGAGGAGTACTTGTATGCATAAGCCGGCAAGTGCTTGGGATCAGCACTTTTACCAATTTACAGACAAATTTGTTGTTGCGCGACCTCGGCGAATCCAAAGTCCTTGTCTAGTTTGGGAATAGCGCGGTCAGACACAAGCTTTGGGGGCGGTTTGTCTGGTTTTGATTGTTTGGTTTGATTGACTACGCGCTATTCCCAAACGAAAAAAGGAATTTTCGATTCTGGGAGGTCGCGCAACAACGAATTTGGGTATATAACACATTTGACTTGAACACGTTTGACATTTGGCTGAGGGGGCGGTATAATGGCATTTACTTTTTCGGGTATAAAAGCAGTAGGTAGGAAAGAGTTTTAGCTTGCGACGAGTGGCTCTTAGAAGAGTGTACGGTTGCTCATATACAGTACTCTGAGATATTTGTCAAGGGGATGCCGAACTATAAGGTAACAAATAAATATCTCCTGTTTATACCTCCTTGAAATATCTCGTGTTTATTAACGTAGCAAGTAGCAGCAAGTAGGAAAGCGCCAAGAAAAATAACTTTCACTTGCTACGACTAGCTCTTAAGAGAGCATAGTTTCTCATAATACCGAGTTATTTGTCGATTTAAAAGGTTACCTGTGAAATATCTCATGTTTAAATAACGGTTTATTAAGGTTTTCTATACCACCCTATTATTATGTCTATAAAAAAACGTATTGTGGAGATTTCTTATTTACGACTCTATCCCATTTGCAGTTATGTGGATTTAGCTAGAGAGTATCACTCCTGTTTAAAAAGTCTCTATCAGCCGTGTTTTTCCTAGCGAAATGCGAAGTTAGAAAGCATCTTGTTTAATCGGGTGATTTGCGAAAGCTTTTGCAATATTTTTGATAGAATTAAATAAGTGGATTATATACTTTATTTTACAGCGCAATCAGTAAAACCGAGTAAAACCTTGAACACCTAAAATATGATTGGAAAGTTTATTATTCCCTAACGAATCAGATGCGAGAATTCAGACACTGAGACTTGTTGAGATATGTTTCTAGTTGACTGTTTGAATATCTCGCGAGTGATTGGTCGGGACAAACATTCCATACATATTTCCGGTGTTCACGATTTACTGGTCGCGCTGTAAGATGGCTATTTTGAACTTTTTTAGCTAATTTGTCTTAAAAAAATTGAATAAAACAACAACAAACGTATAACAAACTAGGCCTCACTCTTCAATTATGCCCAGTGTTCTTTTTCTCTAATAATTTATCTTTCTTATGAGCAGGAGAAATAATATTGAATTTAACTCACATAAATTTCTTTTATTTGAGAACAAGATTCCAGTGACGGAATTCCTTTTTTAGAACGTTTAAAGAGACAATTGCTTGAAGTAACTTATTAAGATGCATTATTTTGGGTAAAATTTGAATATATGCTGTAGGTTACATTGAAAAAGCATTTAAATTGTTAGGGTAGTTAACCATGTATTATTGAATTGTTCAATTAATGCACTTTTGTACTTTTCTGACATCGTCTCACCTCACTCTACCTGCTAGCCTCTCGAAGTCTTCTTTAAACTTCAACCACTAAGTCTCGGAATTTCACGCGAAGCTTCAATCGTCAATAAATTTTACACTACAAAGATATTTTGACATTCACAACAACATATCATTTTCCCATTCAAGCTTTTAAACATAGGTTTCAATTGGGAGAAGAGGCTGTAATACAAATTGTATCGTTTTAAGAAGAAGGCTAGTGATTTCCCGCCTCTTTTAATTGCCTTCTATTTGTTAAGTGCTTTATGCAAAATTAATCAGCCTTAATGTTTTAACTCGGATTCAATGGGTGGGAACAGGATTTTATTCTAAAACGATTTAAAAATTACAGACGAGTTTCCCAAGATTTCTCCAAATTGTTCATTGTTTTATCTGGGGAGTTCAAAACCTTCTCGTAAGCAGCGGCAGTGAAAGGTAAAACACATTCTACGGGCTAATAGTTCTTACTCATACGTTCTTTTGGCAAGCTACGAGGTACAAGCTACATTAATTTTTTTCTCTATTTTTGGTAACAAGGTACATTAGAACGTTTGTGTGCTTTTTCACCAAATGTAGCTAGAGTCATGGTGGATAGTGTTGGCCTCGATAAGGGAGACAGAATTTTGTATGAAAAGGACCTAGAATTTTCAAGATCAGGCGGAATAAGTTCTTATAAATCGTGGAACGTTTTGACAAACCAAGATCCCCCGCCCCTTAGCATGCTGGGAAAAGCGGGTATTTAGCCTCTGGAACCCTCGTCCCCAGGGTATCGTTTACCCAATTCAGTAAAAAAAATCGCAATAATAGCTTACAATATCATCGGATGAATTGGGTGATTTTCCCATTTTGTATTCCCTAGAAAAACTAAATGGCGGCTGACGGAGATTATTTAAATATCCCGTATGTTGAGATAGCGTATCCCGGCAGACCTTGCGGGATACAATTGCTCTGACGTTTTGTCTGCGGTAATCTCTTAATTGGCCTATCCTAATTGAAGCTTTTGCCCAATCTGCCACACCGGGTGAATTAATTCACGATAGGCAATAACTCACGATAGTTGGCAACTATTTGTAACCAACCCCCGAAACTATACTTTTTGTTCTTTGATTCTCTAGAGAAGAGAATAAAAATATGAGGTAAACATTAATAATTTAAAAACAGCGATCTCCTGCCCACAGCGCCGACGATTGATACAGCTTTTTTTTCCTGGGGATTTCTAAGCAGATTGCCTGATGTCTGTTTTTCCATAACCCATGCTAACTCTGACCTCGTCGAAGCATGTCAAACATTTAATTGATAGATGACTTAGTGTCAATGTGTGGGTTTGCGTTGTCATTGGTGTATCAAAAAGTCTGTATGTAATGTCATAATAGTTTTATTACCTTTAAAATGTCACGAAAACTCACTCTGTTTTCACTATCGATAATGAGCTTTTGGTCTTCATATTAATATATTGTATGAGCTTAAAAAAATGTTACTGGTACTACCTTGAGACAAGACGAAGTATTTAAAAGGTAAAACTTGTTCAGGTTTTATTTTTTTATTTTTTTCTGTTTCTCTTATTTAACCTTTTCTTTTCTGACCACACGCGAACACTCTTCGAACCGCTGGTTTAACTGTTGCAAACTTATGTTGGTTTAAGCTATCAGACTCATTTTATTTCCCACGATTTCACACCTAACTGGTGCCTAAACCACCGCAGAGTCAACCTCATCAATTAACTGGTTTATTTTACTGTATATAAACGATAACATTTGTTTGAAGCTATCTTTTACTTGAACGCAGACCTTTCTGGGCGTTTGTGAATTAACTACAGATTCCCTGTTGTAAAGACATGGGATACAATAACAGGGGAACGGTAAAAACCCGCTGTGTGCCCCTATCTTGCTGACTAGAATAAACCCAGCATATCTATAGCATTCTAATGTTTATTTTCTATGAATTTATTTTCACAGCAAGACGGTAACACGGGTCTTGGAATCGATTTCTTACACTCTAGAACATGCAAGAACATTCTCGAATATGTACATTTAACAGTATTTTGTGATTATTTTCAGCTTCCAATTCCGATGAAGCAGTTGTTATTGAAGGTCTTCACATTATGGCAAATCTACCTTCTCACTTCTGCACAAAAGTAAGCATTTCTTATTTCTAATGACCACTCCTCGTTTGGATCATTTTTTTCTTTACGACTCGTCCAACTTGGCTCTCATAATATTGTTCTGGTGGCGATCCCACCCCTCCCCCACCCCTCCCCCCTACTGGGGTCGGATACCCCCTTCTTCGAACACATTTCAGAGCTAGTTTTTGTCAAATAACATTTGATTTGCACTCTTAAGTTTGTAAGGGGCTCCATCATCCTTACTTGCCAAATTCAATCGTTAAAAATGCCAATAAATTTTTGTATACCTAGGATGGCAAAATGGCGGCTAACAGAACCTATTTAATTCTCATTACCCTTCCTCTACCTCCCATTGCTTCTTCTTCATAACTAAAAGATTAATATAATCCTCCTTGATATCTTTTCCCCCTTTTTTCTCAAAATCTTTGAAATTCCTTTCTTTCACATTTTTTCGAATCCCATCAATTCTTTCCCTTCATTTCTCATTGCCTTTCCTACCTATATAGACCCAATGGGCTAACGGTGTTTGTAGCTTGTCGGCACCCAATTCAGATTATGTGTTGATTCCTTTGGGTGGATTTTTTTGTTCATTTTCTCATACACTCGGTCGACTGAGAAATTGTACAATTTTATCCACCCAAGAAAATCCACCCAAAGTAATCATAACATGATTTGAATTGGGTGGGAACATGATGTAAACACAGTTAGCCGATTGGTTATATTACATCTCTCACCGTTATTTAATTAAGCTACATAGACACTAGCTTTGGTTTTTTAATTTTTTAATTTAATCTGAATGTCGGTTATCGGTAAATGCCATGCTGCGCTTTGTAGAAACTGGAATCTTACTTTTCTTCTTCATTCTCACTGCTTTAGAAATGAAACTCTCGTCTATGACAGAATCTTCAATGACTCTGCCGCTGACAATAATAACCTGAGACCGCAGCAACAGTAGGTATCACGTGGTTTGCTACGATATCACGTGATCAATTTACGTTTCACTTGACCTGCACGTCATTCGATATCACGTGATCAATTTATTCATTCGTTTCACTTGACGTGCACGTCATTCGATATCACGTGATCACCAAGACAGCCGTTCGTGCAGCTGTCATTAATTTCTACTCTTCAATGTCTGTTGGAAGCATTTCAGAATTCTTCATAACAACTTTTTGTCTGCACACCATGTTAAAAGCTTATTAAGCATTTCAATACTTTCTTGGTGTGGATATTTCTTCATTTCTTCCCTCTTCGCCAGCCTCATCCTTTACCTGATAATATTTTTAAGCAGCAGGCCTCTACTTGAATTTTCAACACATATCATTCAATCCTGTTTCAAGACTGACGGGTTTTTTCGTTCGGTCATCAATTCAATTTGGACATTACACACCATATTTGGGAGCCCGCTATATATGTGTTGCTTTTTTATCGCCCTACAACTGTGTACGTCGGGAGCTTCCATGGAAACTTGCAGGAATTCGGGTTAACTATGATTTTGCTTGCAGCCATTTTGAAAAAGAGACTCGGACCCTAGAATTCCTAAAACCCTTAAATTCAAATTTTTGCATGGCCCACCTTATTTCATTAAACAATTTTTTGGCTTGGGAACTGGCGTTTTTCACAGAAATCCAACCAAGTCAGCAAATGAGACATCACCCACGCCTCTTCAGCCTTCATCACGCGGCGATGATCACGTTTTACCAGACGTCTCGTACGTATTACGCATGCGTGATCACGTGCATGAGTAGTGTATTGTTATTTTGAATTGTGCTGGTCACATGCACACATAGACTCGACCATTCACTATTGTTTAAAAATAAAAATATTTATTGTTAGATCTAATGAATGAATTCTCAAGTGCAACCTTATTGGAAATTGTATAAGATTGTTTGAAATTACCCT
Source organism: Nematostella vectensis (assembly GCF_932526225.1). Lineage (NCBI taxonomy): Eukaryota > Metazoa > Cnidaria > Anthozoa > Actiniaria > Edwardsiidae > Nematostella > Nematostella vectensis. The sequence goes on along the minus strand of NC_064048.1, from coordinate 10,432,104 downwards.
GTTAACAGAGCCTTTCTTTCTAATGAGGGTTAATCGTCAATGATTACCGTCACGAATATAGGGGTCGCATCCTTGTGTCATTAATATGGGTTAAAGGACCGATAAATACGGTCATGAAATAAAAAAGATTGCAACATCAAGTACGCAACGTTAGTCAATGGCAATCCATGGCAATTGACTACCGTGGATTGCCATGTGTTGCCATTGGCAAGTCATGGCAGTCCATGGTAGTGAGTGACAAGTCATGGCAATCCATGGTAGTGAGTGACAAGTCATGGCAATCCATGGTAGTGAGTGACAAGTCATGGCAGTCCATGGTAGTGAGTGACAAGTCATGGCAATCCATGGTAGTGAGTGACAAGTCATGGCAATCCATGGTAGTGAGTGACAAGTCATGGCAATCCACAGTAGTGAGTGACAAGTCATGGCAGTCCATGGTAGTGAGTGACAAGTCATGGCAATCCATGGTAGTGAGTGACAAGTCATGGCAGTCCATGATAGTGAGTGACAAGTCATGGCAATCCATGGTAGTGAGTGACAAGTCATGGCAATCCATGGTAGTGAGTGACAAGTCATGGCAATCCATGGTAGTGAGTGACAAGTCATGGCAGTCCATGGTAGTGAGTGACAAGTCATGGCAGTCCATGGTAGTGAGTGACAAGTCATGGCAGTCCATGGTAGTGAGTGACAAGTCATGGCAGTCCATGGTAGTGAGTGACAAGACATGGCAGTCCATGGTAGTGAGTGACAAGACATGGCAGTCCATGGTAGTGAGTGACAAGTCATGGCAATCCATGGTAGTGAGTGACAAGACATGGCAATCCATGGTAGTGAGTGACAAGTCATGGCAATCCATGGTAGTGAGTGACAAGTCATGGCAGTCCATGATAGTGAGTGACAAGTCATGGCAATCCATGGTAGTGAGTGACAAGTCATGACAGTCCATGGTAGTGAGTGACAAGTCATGGCAATCCATGGTAGTGAGTGACAAGTCATGGCAGTCCATGATAGTGAGTGACAAGTCATGGCAATCCATGGTAGTGAGTGACAAGTCATGGCAATCCATGGTAGTGAGTGACAAGTCATGGCAATCCATGGTAGTGAGTGACAAGTCATGGCAATCCATGGTAGTGAGTAACAAGTCATGGCAGTCCATGGTAGTGAGTGACAAGTCATGGCAGTCCATGGTAGTGAGTGACAAGACATGGCAGTCCATGGTAGTGAGTGACAAGTCATGGCAGTCCATGGTAGTGAGTGACAAGACATGGCAGTCCATGGTAGTGAGTGACAAGACATGGCAGTCCATGGTAGTGAGTGACAAGTCATGGCAATCCATGGTAGTGAGTGACAAGTCATGGCAGTTAATAAGAGTATCGAATAATAATAATAGACTCTCTACCCTAATGGGGCTGTTTAGCAGTTAACTTGCCGAGTAGCCAAACCTGCATGTTCTAGTGCTACCAACACACAAAGGGTGATTGAAATCACTGAGTGCAATTTCTTCCGCGTTTTGGCAATGCTCCCTTTATCAGCATTCTGATGAATGAAGGTTCTATTGCCGCCACGTCGTAGAATTAACGCTCAGCAACTTCACACAGTTTTCTACATTTCTTAGCTTCTCAACAACCAATGCCTATCATTGACACTACTACTGTATAATGTACTCTGCTGACGCAGAGTTTTCCTGTGTTATAGGATTGAAGCCACCAGCGGCTATCGCCTAAAGTATGAGGAGTACGTTATTCCGGGTAGAAATGTCTCCAGATTGCTGGGGAAAGTCTTCGAGAAATATGACAAAAGAGTGCGGCCATTCTACGGCAGTAAGTCATAATATATCAGTACAAAGGGTAGGGAGATATCGATTTCTTCATCAACAAGGCCATTGTAAAATGTACATTCCCTACTTACAGAAGTTTTTATCTTTCGCAGTTAAGCCCCTACAGGTGTCGCTTGACATGTTGATCCTGTCATTTGGCGAGCTGAGAGAAGCAAGTATGGTAAGGGAAGCTAATATAATCGTCATCATAACCATTATTTACATTATCAACATCATCACCATTAACATCGTCATCATCATCATCATCACCACCACCATTAGGATACCATCCTCATCATCACCATCATAAACACCACCATTAACATCACCATCATCATAACCATTAACATTACCATCATCATTACCGTAACCATCAACATCACCATCATCATCACGAACACCCTTTCTTGTGTTCCAGGAGTATAGTGTAGACATGTACCTGGGGCAGTTCTGGCAGGACCCACGCCTCGCGTTTGGTCTTGACCGGTACATCATCCTCGGAGGTGAAGCCACTGACAAGCTTTGGGTCCCAGACACGTTCTTTGTCAATTCCATGGAGAGTAAACTTCAGTCCATGATGTTTACCAACAAGAAAGTGTGGATTAGCCTTATGAATGGAACTCTTATGCTGAGCGCAAGGTAAATAATTGTATACAGGTTACCGAATAGTGCATTACAAATGTGCTAAATCAAGAGTATGATGTAAGAGTACGAATCCCCCATATTAGGGTATGTTCCAATTATTGTCGTCCTTTTAAGTTATTTTTAGAACAAACAGCTATCTTTAGTTAAAGCGCCCAAGAGACTCTTATTGGTCGTGCATTTGCTGTGTCGTTGTACTTAAAGTACTTTTTTAAGTTTTGTTTCATATTTTTTAATGGAAATGGCCTGTGAAGTGTCTTGTAAAGGAATAAGTCCTTGAAGTGAGTTCCGTATTTTGTAGCTTGCTTTAGTTTCGTTTCTATGATTACTCATTCAGACTAGTCTGTCAATGACTTTTAAACTTGGAAAAATGATGTTTTTCACAAGCCAAAACAACGCGAGAAATCTCTTTGAAGTCCCCACATGGCCGACTTACCCAAAATAGATTCAAATATGACGTCATCGCTCGGAGCCTATGGTGTTGCATTTCTATAGCACAAAACCCACACCTACGCTTCATTGCATGTTGTAACCCGACAGTAAAGATACAGACTGCTCCAAGCAGTTTACAATGTGTGATTTATTTGGTTAACTTGGAAGGCTAGGGACAAGCTGTAAATAGTCTGCCTAGGCGTGGTGTAGACAAGGTATAAGTCAACACAAGGTTGAAAGAGTGTGCCGTACGCTTCTAGAGCTTATAGAATATGAGTGTTAGTTAATGTGTAACCAGGTTGCAGATGTTACCACAAGCCCGGGTTCCCAGAGGTCCTTTTACGTCCCTGCTATATACAGGTTAATCCGAGAGGACGAGGGATTCAAGTCCCCACTTCAGACCTCTGAAAAAAAAAAACCATGCTGAACTTACTTGGGATTCAACCCGGTCTCTGGCTTATATGTCGATCTACCACTCCTTTGTTATTGTTTATTATTAAAAAAAATCAGCGGTTTATTCGCAAGAAAACTTCAACATAACAATCTACGAATGAATTCTGATATGTTATTGACGATATTTTATTGAAAATATCTTGCTTACTTGCTTGAATTAGCCGATGGAAATGGATGCTTTATGTGACTCGCACTTAAGCGGGAGCATAAAATGGCAGCGTGATTGGAGTGGGCGGATTCACCGTGTCAGTGATGTCATGACTGAATTGTGGTTTCCCTTTTCTAGGTTAGTGACCAGAAACTCGTGCAAGTTTGATCTTCGTAACTATCCCCTGGACCAGCAAACATGCCATGTTGCCTTTGAGAGCTGTAAGTACGCTCACACTTTCTCCATTTCCTCAAACGTTTTGTTTTTATTGAATCAACATATGCATTAACAGGTGCGTACCCAGAATTGGCTGAGGGGAGGGGGAGGGGGAGGGGTGCGCAGTCCTAGTTATCATATGGAAAAAGCACAGTATTTGAAGACTTCTTAATAAGAAAAGACCCGGTTTTTGGCCGTAAAGGAGGCTGCGCAGGGTGCGCGTGTACGCGCCTGCAACAATGACCTTCAAGTATTCCATTCTTACCTTTGTTCACCCCCGGTCTGTTTCAGTCTCGTATGACAACAATGGCCTTCAAGTATTCCATTCTTACCCTCACTTACCCCCGGTATGTTTCAGTCTCGTATGACAACAGTGACCTTCAAGTATTCCATTCTTACCCTCACTTACCCCCGGTCTGTTTCAGTCTCGTACGACAACAATGACCTTCGAGTATACCATTCTTACCCTCACTTACCCCCGGTATGTTTTAGTCTCGTACGACAACAATGACCTTCAGTTCAGCTGGCGCAAGAAGGAAGTCGGTAGCGAAATATGGGTGTATGACAGACAGATGGCCCAGTTCGATATCGTAAGCGCCAAGAGATTTCTCAAACACAAGATCTTCCATTCAGGTAAAGACCCTTTTTGAATTTGTGCTATTTGATTACATGTAACTGGACAAAGTGTACGAGTTGGAAAGTTTTTAATGCAGTTAATATATTTTGCGAACTCGCATCCACGATTTACAGACTTGATAGAAAATAATGTTTTACCTGTTCAATCCGTTGCAGATCAGTTCTTAGACAAGTTCTATTTGCTGCAGATCAGTTCTTAGACATGTTCTATTCGTTTTAGATAAGTTGTTAGACATGCTTTATCCGTTGCAGATTAGTTCTTAGACTTTTTCTGTCCGTTGCAGATCAGGTCTTAGACATTTTCTATCGGTTGCAAATCAGTTCTTAGACATGCTCTATCCGTTGCAGAATAGTTCTTAGACATGTTTTATCCGTTGCAGATCAGTTCTTAGACATGTTTTATCCGTTGCATATCAGTTCTTAGACATGTTCTATTCGTTACAGATCAGTTCTTAGACATCTTCTATCCGTTACCGATCAGTTCTTAGACATGTTCTATTCGTTGCAGATCAGTTCTTAGACATGTTCTATTCTTTGCAGATCAGTTCTTAGACTTAATCTATTCATTGCAGATCAGTTCTTAGATATGTTCTATAGGTTGCAAATCACTTCTTAGACATGTTCTTCTGGTTGCAGATCAGTTCTTAAGCATGTTTTTCCGTTTTAGATCAGTTCTTAGACATGTTTTTATCGGTTGCAGATCAGTTCTTAGACATGTTCTATCCGTTGTAGATCAGTTCTTAAACATGTCTTATAGGTTGCAGATCAGTTCTTGGATATGTTGTATCCGTTGCAGATCAGTTCTTAGAAATGTTCTATTCGTTGTTGATCAGTTCTTAGACATGTTTTATCGGTTGCAGATCAGTTCTCGGGCCTGACGGCGACCATCGTGTTTCAGCGCCGCTCGGCGTACTACGTATTCCAGATGTACATCCCGTGCGTCTGTATTGTGGCCATCTCTTGGGTGAGCTTCTGGATTAACCACGAGGCCGTGCCCGCTCGCGTCGCGCTCAGTATCACTACTGTGCTTACCATCAGTTACATGCGCGGGTCTGTGAACGCCGGGATGCCCAGGGTATCGTACCTCAAGAGTATCGACTATTTTCTGCTGGGCTCCTTCGTGTTCATCTTCATGACTTTGATAGAGTACGTGCTAGTATTGAAGTATTCGCGGAGGGAGAAGTTTAAAGCGGAAAACAAGAAGAAGTGCATCACGCCCGATGATGATGCGGGTGACTCGGTTAGTATGATGATGCGGGTGACTCGGTTAGTATGATGATGCGGGTGACTCGGTTAGTATGATGATGCGGGTGACTCGGTTAGTATGATGATGCGGGTGACTCGGTTAGTATGATGATGCGGGTGACCCGGTTAGTATGATGATGCGGGTGACTCGGTTAGTATGATGATGCGGGTGACTCGGTTAGTATGATGATGCGGGTGACTCGGTTAGTATGATGATGCGGGTGACTCGGTTAGTATGATGATGCGGGTGACTCGGTTAGTATGATGATGCGGGTGACTCGGTTAGTATGATGATGCGGGTGACTCGGTTAGTATGATGATGCGGGTGACTCGGTTAGTATGATGATGCGGGTGACTCGGTTAGTATGATGATGCGGGTGACTCGGTTAGTATGATGATGCGGGTGTCTCGGTTAGTATGATGATGCGGGTGACTCGGTTAGTATGATGATGCGGGTGACTCGGTTAGTATGATGATGCGGGTGACTCGGTTAGTATGATGATGCGGGTGACTCGGTTAGTATGATGATGCGGGTGACTCGGTTAGTATGATGATGCGGGTGACTCGGTTAGTATGATGATGCGGGTGACTCGGTTAGTATGATGATGCGGGTGACTCGGTTAGTATGATAATGCGGGTGACTCGGTTAGTATGATGATGCGGGTGACTCGGTTAGTATGATGATGCGGGTGACTCGGTTAGTATGATGATGCGGGTGACTCGGTTAGTATGATGATGCGGGTGACTCGGTTAGTATGATGATGCGGGTGACTCGGTTAGTATGATGATGCGGGTGACTCGGTTAGTATGATGATGCGGGTGACTCGGTTAGTATGATGATGCGGGTGACTCGGTTAGTATGATGATGCGGGTGACTCGGTTAGTATGATGATGCGGGTGACTCGGTTAGTATGATGATGCGGGTGACTCGGTTAGTATGATGATGCGGGTGACTCGGTTAGTATGATGATGCGGGTGACTCGGTTAGTATGATGATGCGGGTGACTCGGTTAGTATGATGATGCGGGTGACTCGGTTAGTATGATGATGCGGGTGACTCGGTTAGTATGATGATGCGGGTGACTCGGTTAGTATGATGATGCGGGTGACTCGGTTAGTATAAGGAGAAGGTTTGCAGTCCAGGGAGGGGGAAAGGCGTGGTATATCCTTGCAGTTATGATGCAGGAATATCTTGTCAGTGGTGAAGTGGGAGTTTCCCATCTGGGAAGAATTGATGGTGAAGGGGGAGGGGTGTATCATCAGGGAAAGAATTAAGTGTCCTGTCTGTCGGGAATGGTGGTTATTTGGATTTTATTATTAGAGGGTGACGGTATCCTGTCGTGGGAGAGGCGAGGATGTCCAATTAGGGAAGCAATTGGGTGCCTTGTCAGGGGATGTGTAGGGATATCCCTTCATGGGAGGAGTGATGGTATTCTGTCGGATGGGGTAAGGATGTCCGGACGGAGGAGGAATTGGGTGCCTTGTCAGGGGAGGAGTAAGGATGTCCCTTAAGGAGAGAAGTGACAGTATGCTGGCAGATGAATAAGAAAGGTATCGGGGGGATCAAAAGGATCGGAAACGGGTTTTTTAAAGCCTTAAAGAGGCAGGGTGTGGATGAAAATTGTGTCCTGCTAGAAAAATAGAGACTAGCGATTGAGTTCTGGGCAGACGAGGAAAAGCATAATGGGGAAATTATTATTCTTTTAAAGGGAATTCATGTAAGGATCGTATAAGAATAAGAAAGCAAAACTACTCAAATTATTTGTATGTTCAATATAATATTTAAAAATATTCTGTTTAAAATCTTTTGTTTTAAGGATAAAAAACCTATGCTGGTCACCGTTTCTGTCGGCAACAAAAGCTTCAATTTCAAGAGCTCCTTGGACGACATTGAGAACGGCAACGGCATCAAACTCCACGAGCGTCCCAAAAAAATCAGTCTCCACACCCGCAAGCCCCTCTCCTTCCGCGGCAACAGGCAAATGTCTGGGCGTAAAATCCTAAAAAGTACGCGCCTAGCATCCGCCTTTCGCCGCTCGTTTTTGCCTGAACACGGCGTTCACTGGATGGATAAATACTCCAGGTGTTTTTTTCCTCTGGGGTATGTGGCTTTCCTTGCGGTGTATTTCTGTATTTATACGAGATCATACGCCCAGAGCTAAGCACCAAGACTACATGCAAGAAAAGACTTCATCCAAGTCCGTAAGATGAAAACTAGTATTTGTGTCCAGGCTAGTAGAGATCAGAAGTCGTACCTATCTGTTATTGGACACGAATCGTATTAAAAAGTTCAAGGAAGCTAGGCCCAAGCAATACCTGTATACGAAGAGGCCAGGAGTTGAATTACCTTTTGGTTCATTGATATTTATCGTATTAAAAACAAGGAAGAGAGTAAGACAATAGGGTTCCACGATGGATCTAGTGACTTATAACCAGAGCTAAGGATGCCGATTTCAGCTAACACGTGGTGAATGAATTACTAGCCTGGACCACACCCAGCGTTAGCAATAGGTGCATGCGGAGAGATCACGTAATTATTTCAATAGCTTTTAAGTCTTTTTTTATGAAGTCGAAGAATAGAATTTTGACATTGTTATAAATCCTGCTAAAAGCAGGATAAAAATGCCAATGTATTGTACAATATTAGGATCAATGCATCAACCGCCGCTAAAATAAGCGCAACGACGTCGGCATCAAGGAGCCGCCAACTAATGTTAGCTGTTAGTGCTCCGCTTAACACTTTTGATGGAAACCAAACAAGGACGACATTCAAAGTTAAGGTGCAATTTTTCTTAAAATAATCTTCCAGGACAAGTTTTTACATATTTATGTATGAATTTCAGGAAATTTGTAATTCGTTTTGTCGGGGCACACACTGCTTACTTCTTGAAGAAAAAAATGTTTGTTGTAAATAAAAGTAATTGCAAAGTAAAGTATCAACCATTTCTCAATTTGAAGTTAAAAATTCGTTTCAGGCGCGTGCCCATGGGGGGAGGGGGGTCCAAGGGGTCCGGACCCCACCCTTCTCATGTGACGAAATGAGTTCGACTCGGTTGACCCCATCTTTGTTATTTGAGAAGACGGTTAGAAAAAGTTTTGAGATGGATGTGACCTATTGCAAGAGCTAAGAATGTCGCTGTGAGCTTGTCAGTGAATTACTACTCCGGACTCCACCCCTGTTTGTCTCTAGACACGCCTCGGCGTTTGTTACTTGCCCAGGGAGTTGTAAACCGAATAAACAAGTTATGAGTTGTAATTTTTTATCTCATTACATGGTAAAGTGTGTATTTTTTTGGGAAGGGTGCTGATATGTTTTTCAAGAAAAAAACCGTAATAAAACTCTAGACATTAAAAAACACAAGAAGATGTTGGAAGTTTGTATTTAATTTATTGATATTCACAATAAAACACACGGCAATTAGCGGGCTTAGAAATTACTCTAATCTGCTCATACAAACACTGTTATTTCTCATCGGTTAACAGATGCATTGCCTGGGCTATCTGTGGGATGAATAGCCCTACCCATCCCTAAAGCCTCAAATTTGTTCTCAGAAAATAAAGAATCTGCAGTCACAAAAGTCTAAAAAGAGTCTGGGCGTTTCGGGGGAAACCTGTGTTATTCTAATCCTTAGGGTCTGGGCCTAGTTTCAAAATGGCGGCCAAAAATTTTTTGTTAACGAACAAAATTAGAACACTGTCCTAGTGCAACAAAAAGCGAAGAAATGATTGAAGTGGAATCCCAAATATACTATGTCCTGATAAGGAAAATAGCCCGAGCAAGCAAGAAAACGACAGTTTTTATAATGAGTTAATGATTGACACATTTTTTAAATCATCAGTTTCTATGGTAGCTTGGTGATCCGGTAATCAGATGAAGTATCCATAGACATCAACGCATTCTGTGCCGACGTTATTCGACTCTCCGTATTTGTACAGATCCTCCCCATACCACACTCGCAGCATTGACTCGGGGCCGACGTAGTACCCCTGGCCAAACCCATGTTGTAGAACGAGCTCGTTTGACAGGGCGTTGAAGGCGTCCATATTGTACCACCGAGCAGGGTCGCTAACATCCATGTACCTGTGACAACAGATCAACGTAAATGCTTCAAGTTATAACCTGCTATAACCAGTCCACGCGGTTCTTGGACTTTTTATCAGGAAAACTTTGTTTGTTCGGAGATATCTCCATCTTGGAATTTTTGAAGCGTGCGGTCCTTGGGTGAGAAAACTTTAAAAATCCAAGAAGGCGCCCGTTCACTGAATGGTTTTCCGCGACAAAAATAACGACAACCACCTCAACACGGGTTAATAAAAAAAAGATAACTACCCCAAAGAACACATTCATTTTTCAAGTTATTATATATAGACTATCAGAAATTCTAAGAGCTTTCTGTCGAATGTTTTTTTTTTATTCTCCCATCTCTATTTGAGTCCGTCTCTCTATTAGCCCCCCTTTCCCATTATCTAGAGACAACGTTTTAATATTATTAGTCTTTTTCTCCCAGTCATTCGTATACCAGTTTTGCAGCCATCCCTGCTACATCAGCTCTAGGATTTATGATTAGATTAAAAAATCGAATTTGTGAAGTGTTCGTAGATTGTATATTTTGGAGGAGCTTTTTCTCAAGTCTTTGTATCGATTTGTAAGTTTTGCATTTGACTAAGTAATCGAACTCATTTTCTATATCTTTTTTACATGTAAGGCAAATTCTTTCTTCAGCCTTTGTTCAGGGTCTGGTGTGCCTCCTTTTCCTCAATTTGCAAATTATGGTTAGTGCTCTATAGACGGGATAGCTACCAGGTAGTTTCTAGCTCATACTTATTCTTAAAGTCTAAAAGTTCTCAGTTTATTGGGTTCGTTACTATTTTTCCTGTTGTCATTAAAGATCACTGAGCAAATTCTGATATGTTATGTCTTTTAATCTTAAGTAAATATTGTTTAAAAAACTTTCTGTATTAATTAGTTCATTTTGTGATACCTAGACATACCCAAATCCAACGCTGAATTTTTTTTCTTTTTCTTCATAACCCAATATAAAGATTTAATATTATTCACAAACTATATAAACTGTTTTTGAAAGCGCCTGGTTATCCTATGTCAATAAACGTGTCCAGTATTTTATACTTCTGTACGTTGAGTCATTTTGGATAGGATATCTACTTAGTTAACCTCGGCATATATTGACCGAGGTCTTACTGGTTCCGAGCAGCATTTTGCAAAACTTGAGATGAACACGCTCTAGTGGGTCTGCACTCGCATCATTTTTGTTATCTGCGCCCCATATTTCACTGCCGTAAAGCAGAATTGGTTTATTAATAAAATGAGGGACAAAAACAGAATCGAGATTTTGCTAACGTTTCGGACTTTATGGATTCCTTCTTCAGGAAGGTTTTCCTTCTTCGTCTTGGCCGGACTGATGCCAATGTGTGTATGCTAGTGTGCTTTAAAAGTCCACATTTAAAAATCTATGATCGTCAAAAAGAATTTGCCCAGTCATTTCTCCTGTCCTTGCATTTAAATCACCTTGTAGGATCAGGCTATCAGGTTATCTGCGCCCCATATTTCACTGCCGTAAAGCAGAATTGGTTTATTAATAAAATGAGGGACAAAAACAGAATCGAGATTTTGCTAACGTTTCGGACTTTATGGATTCCTTCTTCAGGAAGGTTTTCCTTCTTCGTCTTGGCCCGACTGATGCCAATGTGTGTATGCTAGTGTGCTTTGAAAGTCCACATTTAAAAATCTATGATCGTCAAAAAGAATTTGCCCAGTCATTTCTCCTGTCCTTGCATTTAAATCACCTTGTAGGATCAGGTTATCCTTGGCCGAGAATTTAATAATTTCCACCTTTAGGTCAGAGATGTAATCTTCGTTGTTAGCCTGTTCAAACGTACAAGGACTGAAATAGACTGTGCCCAGGTAGATATCCTTTTCTGTACACCGAAAAATGTTATTTTAATTAAGCTTACACCAAATCACAAAACTCCTTCGTTTACTTTATTGTGTATATAGATTGCGATCCCTTCTGAATATTTCCCCCGTTTTTGGTCTTGTTTTCATGACTGCTAGACCAGACTCTTGGATAGCGACAGGGGTGGATCCAGACTGATTCAACTGATTCCAGTGAATCACTCAAAATCCCAGAAAAATGTTTTTTTTTTTTTTTTGTAGATTTGAATTTTAGAACGTTAAATAAAAATAAATATCTACTGTTGTCTGTTATTTAAAAACTATTAGACCTGCTTCCTGGGTTGTTTCGCTGTTATTTCTAGCCCTACACGTACAGTAGACTATGTTATTTCCGTTAGCGCTTGGACAGTATTTCCGGTCCCCCCACGAGAAATATTGCTCCTGATGGTAAGTGATAAATCTAGTTTGGGTGAGGGGACCCATTTAGAAATTTTGCGCGTGTATAAAAATTATGCGCGTGTTCTGGAACTAGTCAAGCTCTTCACCGATTGGCTACGGTCCAGCGGAATCACTCAAGCTCTGTTTTGATTGGTTGCTATAACGTGTGAATCACTTTGGGGAATCCATATATTAGCTAACTTAGCAAATTAACTTACTAGTACTAGTAAATGAAATTGGGGGCGAGAAAGTTTAGTGGTATTATTTTGAAATTTTATAGAATTTTAAAATTTTAAAGATAAAAACATACTAGTAAACAAAATTTCGGGGCGGGAAAGCAATCTGACAACTCGCCCCGACATTTGGTTTACTAGTATAATAATAACTGTACTATTAAATGAAATTACGGGGCGTAAAGCAAAAACGGCAACTCGCCCCGAGATTTGGTTTACTAGTAGTAAGTAATTATAATACCGAGAAATTACGGGGCGTAAAGCAAAAACGACAACTCGCCCCGAGATTTGGTTTACTAGTAGTAAGTAATTATAATACTGAGAAATTACAGGGCGTAAAGCAAAAACGACAACTCGCCCCGAGATTTGGTTTACTAGTAGTAAGTAATTATAATACTTATAAATTACGGGGCGTAAAGCAAAAACGACAACTCGCCCCGAGATTTGGTTTACTAGTAGTAAGTAATTATAATACCGAGAAATTACGGGGCGTAAAGCAAAAACGACAATTCGCCCCGAGATTTGGTTTTCTAGTAGTAAGTAATTATAATACCGAGAAATTACGGGGCGTAAAGCAAAAACGACAACACGCCCCGAGATTTGGTTTACTAGTAGTAAGTAATTATAATACATATAAATTACGGGGCGTAAAGCAAAAACGACAACTCGCCCCGAGATTTGGTTTACTAGTAGTAAGTATTTATAATACTTATAAATTACGGGGCGTAAAACAAAAACGACAACTCGCCCCTAGATTTGGTTTACTAGTAGTAAGTAATTATAATACCGAGAAATTACGGGGCGTAAAGCAAAAACGACAACTCGCCCCGAGATTTGGTTTACTAGTAGTAAGTAATTATAATACCGAGAAATTACGGGACGTAAAGCAAAAACGACAACACGCCCCGAGATTTGGTTTACTAGTAGTAAGTAATTATATTACCGATAAATTACGGGGCGTAAAGCAAAAACGACAACACGACCCGAGATTTGGTTTATTAGTACCAAGAAATCACGGGGCGTAAAGCAAAAATGACAACTCGCCCCGAGATTTGGTTTATTCACGGGAATTAGGATACTTTGTCAGCGATTTCTTTGTAAAATAAACAAAAATGATTCAATTTATGTTGAATATTGAACTAAGCGAAGTAGGCGGGAAAAGCAAATCCCGCCCATATAACGAAAGATGTTATATAACTGCCAAATGAATTTGAATTTTTACCCGGAACAACAGAAAATTCTGCAAGTTATCGGCAGAGGGCAAAGTGTTTTTATTAATGGCGAAGTGGAGAAGGGGGGATAAAGCAAATCAAATTATAAGCCCCTGTCATTTAACTTTTTGTACGGAGAAGCAGGCCCGTACCCAGGATTTTTCTCGGGGAGGGGGAGGGGGGTGCGGGATCCGAAAAAGTGGACCTAATTTTACGAGGTGGTGGGGGTGAATAAATATCTAACCACCTCCGAAAGAACAAAAAGGGACTTTTTATGCCTTCGCAGTATCTCCACGGGACGTTAATTGTCAGATTTGGCTAAAACCAGAGTGATCTAGCTTATGATTTTGAGTTTTATCTACAAATAGCACGTCTACTGAGAACCAAAAGTGGACTTTCGGCCGTTGTGGGGGGATGCGTTCGCACCCCCTGCACCCCCCTGGGTACGGTGTTGGGTCCGTAAAACATTGTTTAAAGAAGCCCCGATCCCAGCACTTGTCGCATGCCTGGGTGTGTGTCGGCGGCGAGATAAGTTCAAAGAGAAAGTGAGCTGTCAATCAATCATGTCTCATACTAACATCACATCATTGGCCGTAACTAGGCAGGTTTTCGAACAATGGAATCAAGCGTTGTTTCACTCCCTTCTTATTTTATATAGAACCTAAATACGAAGTTAGGTTCGGAGAGGGCTTGGGCCTAAAGGGGCTATGGTTACACAGTACCGTTCAAATGTTTCGAGTGAAAACAACGATCGCTAGGGTTTTTAGACAAGAGAAATAGAAATATAACAAGAGGAAATTAAATTAATTTCGCTAACTCAGAAGGCAGGAGACCTTTCGGGTTAGGAATATTTTATTAGCTGAGTTCATTATTTAACATAAATTGGGGATTTATTTTTGTTTATTTTATAGAGAAATCGCTAACAAAGTATCCTAATTCCCGTGAATAAACCAAACCTCGGGCCGTGTTGTCGTTTTTGCTTTACGCCCCGTAATTTATAAGTATTATAATTACTTACTACTAGTAAACCAAATCTCGGGGCGAGTTGTCGTTTTTGCTTTACGCCCATAATTTATCGGTATTATAATTACTAACTACTAGTAAACCAAATCTCGGGGCGAGTTGTCGTTTTTGCTTTACGCCCCGTAATTTATTGGTATTACATTACTTACTACTAGTAAACCAAATCTCGGGGCGTGTTGTCGTTTTTGCTTTACGCCCCGTATTTCTTGGTACTAGTAAACCAAATATCGGGGCGAGTTGTCGTTTTTGCTTTACGCCCATAATTTATCGGTATTATAATTACTAACTACTAGTAAACCAAATCTCGGGGCGAGTTGTCGTTTTTGCTTTACGCCCCGTAATTTATTGGTATTACATTACTTACTACTAGTAAACCAAATCTCGGGGCGTGTTGTCGTTTTTGCTTTACGCCCCGTATTTCTTGTTACTAGTAAACCAAATCTCGGGGCGAGTTGTCGTTTTTGCTTTACGCCCCGTAATTTCTCGGTATTATAATTACTTACTACTTGTAAACCAAATCTCGGGGCGAGTTGTTGTTTTTGCTTTACGCCCCGTAATTTCATTTAATAGTATAGTTATTATTATACTAGTAAACCAAATGTCGGGGCGAGTTGTCAGATTGCTTTCTCGCCCCGAAATTTTGTTTACTAGTATGTTTTTTTCTATAAAATTTTAAAATTCTATAAAATTTCAAAATAATACCACTAAACTTTCTCGCCCCCAATTTCATTTACTAGTACTAGTAAGTTAATTTGCTAACTTAGCTAATATATGAATTCCCGTATTCGAAGAGAATAACTGGTACTTGCTTTGCCACACTTTCAAGAACACAAATTTGGTTGAATTAGGTAGGAAAGTGTATTTATTAACTGACTAATCGATGAATGAAGTCACTCAGTTTTAAATGACCATAGGTTTTATACAGCACGGTGAAACTTTGAATTTATTAACTGACTGTTTAAATCCCTAAAATGCCAAATGCATTCTTAAAAATTCTGCAGATTGCATGTTTCAAACACGTAATTTTATAAATTTCCTGTTGGGCATGCCCCAATCCCCCCCCCCCCCCCCCCCCCCTTGATTGGTCCGTGACCATTTGGAATCAGCCAACGTTAGGCCTGGATCCATCCCTGAGCGTGTCTCAAAAACTCCAAATATGTCCATGTTGTTTTATTATTTTATTTATATCTATTGGCTTCAACTTATTTCCCAGCTCCTAATTATTTTTATGTCCGTGTATATTCCAGGTGTACATTTGTAGCGAACCCGACAAAGCTCAATTACTCGTTAATGAACCTGGCATATGTAAAGTTGTTAGAAGTTGTTAGCCTTCGAATGTTATACCCCCCTCTACCCTCCCCCCCCCCCCCCCCAAGAACGTACCGCACTCCGGTTAGAGGGAAGATGACTTCATTCCTGGTATTTGTCACAAGAATGTCCAGATCGTATGGTTCTCTGTTGGAGCCCCAATAGCTACGATATCTTTGATTAGGGTCATTTGCGACGTAGCCCGTCCTGTGAACAAGCTTCACGGCAGCCAGGAAGCCATGGCGGGTGGGCTGAAACTTTCCATAATTGTTATTCTTTGCCCCAAAACACACAGGAATAGTGTTTATTTTTTTCCAAGAACCTTAAAGTCAAAAGATTACAAAAATGCAACAAATTACGATGTATTGGTTATAAAGTTGGCTAAATCTGCTTTTTATGTGCCCCTTTGTGACCCTTTAAAGTGTGACCCGTGAAGTGTAAAGCGTGACCCTCGAAGCGTGACTGTTGAAGCGTGACATGAAACGTTACCCGTGAAGCATGACCCGTGAAGCGTTACCTGTGAAGTGTTAAGCGTTACACATGAAGTGCTAAGTGTGACTCGTAAAGCGTGGCCCGTGAAGCATTAATGTAACCTATATTTTTGTGGCTACATGGTCTTGCAACGATGAAGAAACGGCCCAATAAATATTTCTATCTATATTTCTAGATATAAATATTGATTCGGCCGTTTCTTGATCGTTGCAAGACCAAGTTTCTCTTGATCAAGAGAAACTTGATCGCTTGGTCGAATTTTTATCTGACTAATCTTGAAGAGTCCTTAGACCAAGCATCCAAGAGATTGGCCGAGCGGGTTTGAAGGTCACCCAAATAATACCAGCTTTGATTAATCCTTTGTAGCTCTAGAGTAGCAACATGTCTACTAAGGCGGATGCAAAAATAGACTACTTTGAAATATCACAAATTAAATAAGACCTACCTTCATCGGCCTTTACAGCAGTGACCTACAATAAATAAAGAATTTTTAAATTTATACTCAAATAACTAGTTTTGTGCATAGCTTCTACTAGCAAAACCAAGACGCAAAACTGGCCAAGAAATGAGAGGTAGAAATACTTACAGTAAAATGGCCGACCAAAACTATCACCGCAAACAAGTAGAGCTTCATTGCACTGTACGACCTCAGTAGATGAGTATTCAGACTTGGTGAATCCACACAGAAATAACCCGAGATAGATAACTAATATTTGCAGTACGGTATATATAGCTTTTTCGGACCTGACCTCGTGACCTCAAACAGGAATTCAACGTGTTGGAATCTTTATTGATCTTCCTAAGCAGCTATACGGGAAGTGTAATGTTAATACACCTTTTTTTGTAAGGACATCCAGCCTGAGATTCCATCAAATTTAAAGAACATGCCGAGGCCCAGATAGCAGAAACATAGTGCTTTTTTAACCCTATTCAGACTTGGGGGGAGGGGGGGGGGGGCTCGAAAATTGCTATAACTTCTGAACCATAGCAGATTAGAGGCGTAAACTTGGTAACTTTTCCTCAAATCTATCTGCAGACGTTTTAATGTAAATGACGCTCCATGTTACCATGGCAACCGTCCTTTTTACACATAATTTTCCCCAAAACTAAAAACTAGTGAATTGTTAATACTTTGGTTCTGTTTCTTAGAAAAAACCTTATACATTTTTATTATTGATAAATTGTGTAATTCTCTAAGTAAACAATAACATTTAAATTTAAGAACATTTTCAGCCTGAAAATGCTCAGTTTCCAACTGAAAATTAGACTTTGTTAAAAAAGAGCGTATGACTTTTTGGGACCTGACCTAAATAAAACAGGAGATCTTTATTTATCTTTTCCGCAGTAGCTGTACGGGAGTGTAATGTGTGTATAGCTTTTTGGGACCTGACCTTTGTGACCTTAATAAAACAGGAGATCTTTATTGATGTTCCGCAGTAGCTGTACGGGAAGTGTGATGTGTGTATAGCTTTTTGGAACTTGACCTTTGTGACCTAAATAAAACAGGAGATCTTTATTGATGTTCCGCAAGTAGCTGTACGGGAAGTGTGATGTGTGTATAGCTTTTTGGGACCTGACCTTTGTGACCTAAATAAAACAGGAGATCTTTATTGATGTTCCGCAGTAGCTGTACGGGAAGTGTAATGTGAGTATAGCTTTTTGGGACCTGACCTTTGTGACCTAAATAAAACAGGAGAATCTTTATTGATGTTCCGCAGTAGCTGTACGGGAAGTGTGATGTGTGTATAGCTTTTTGGAACTTGAACCTTTGTGACCTAAATAAAACAGGAGATCTTTATTGATGTTCCGCAGTAGCTGTACGGGAAGTGTAATGTGTGTATAGCTTTTTGGGATTTGACCTTGGTGACCTAAATAAAACAGGAGAATCTTTATTGATGTTCCGCAGTAGCTGTACGGGAGGTGAAATGTGTGTATAGCTATCTGGAACTTGAACCTTTTACATTAAAGCAGAGGATCTTCATTGATGTTCCGCAGCAGCTATACGGGAAGTGTTTGTACTTGGTCACAAATTCTCTGAGGGTCTGCTACTTTTCTCGATACTTTGTAGTCACTCTTATGGCCATACTAGCACGTTAGTTTTATATTAGCTTTTTTGAAGGAGCTTATGCAAAGGCAAACGGGTAGACCATATTGTTTGGTAGCAGAAATGTTAAATTCCCATCTTCCGCAACTGCTGTTCCGCCTCCTGCGTAGGGCGAAGCCTTTTTATTAATGACGTCATCGACGTTATTTTTACGTTTTTTTTTTATATTAAAGTAAGGGTTCGATTTCACGAGGGGTTAAAAAATAAAAATATGTAAAAAAAAATCTAATTAGTATCAGTGTATCATAAATATTTTGCCCATTATAATTGGGCTTTGACATGTTCTTAGAATTTAGGGACTTCGGACGTTATTTTGTCCATTGCAATAAGCGAAATTAACAAAGTATTTTACTTACAATCGTCTGCCCTTTAAGCCGCATTGTCACCAGTTTACTTCCGGAGGTCCGACGGAAACCTTAAAAGACAAAAGAATCTATTAAGATCCGAGATGTTTAACAGGCCATCCGCTCTAAATTATCTATCACATCCTCAAAGAAACTTCCAATAGACACACTGCTTTCAATATTTTTTTTTCCGTTAAAAATAATCGGATATTGTTACGTAATCGGCCGGAAGTAAACTGGTGACAATGCGGCTTTAAGTCCTTTACTCTGCTGAACAGCCTACCTTGATTTATTTGAACTTAGCTTTATCTAGCACTGAAGAATTTGTTATTTTTGTATTTCATTAAAATTATGTAATCAACTACAGATTTTTGTTGTTATTTTGTTTACATTTCGTAGATATTTTAAATATTCATGCTTCATACTTAAATGTTCGCGGGCTTGTGGTGGAATGTGCAGAACACTCTCCCTAGGTGCGGAGATATTCGAGCAACTATTTTCCGCTATAATCTAGACTATGTACTTGGAGAAACTATTTTCTGCTATAATCTAGACTATGTACTTGGATTGTGTAATACCTTAATGACTATTAATAATAACGAATGTTCGAGCTCTTCTTTCGTTGCCATGAGACATATTTTGTGAATAGGTATTTCGTAGATTCCCTCTCCCGTATTGATCTTTGCCTTGCGCACTAACCCATCATGGCCAGGGAAGACATCCGTTATTAAAAACAAGGAAGAGAGTAAGACAATAAGGTTTCACGATGGATCTAGTTACTTATAACCAGAGCTAAGGATGCCGATTTCAGCTTAATTAAAGCCGCATTGTCACCAGTTTACTTCCGGAGGTCCGACGGAAACCTCAACCGTTAAAAGACAAAAGAAACTATTCAAATCCGAAATATTTAACAGGCCATCCGCTCTAAATTAGCAGTCACATCCTCAAAGAAACTTCCAATAGACACACTTCTTTCTATATTTTGAAATATTTTTCGTGTTTCCCGTTAAAAATTATCGGAGATTTTTACGTAATCGACCGGAAGTAAACTGGTGACGACGCGGCTTTAATACGAGGTGAATGAATTACTACCCTGGACCACACCCAGCGTTAGCAATAGGTGCATGCGGAGAGATCACATAATTATTTCGATAACTTTTAAGTTTTTTTTATGAAAACGAAGAATACAATTTTGACATTGTTATAAATCCTGCTAAAAGCAGGATAAAAATGCCAATGTATTGTACAATATTAGCATCAATGCATCAACCGCCGCTAAAATAAGCGCAACGACGTCGGCATCGAGGAGCCGCCAACTAATGTTAGCTGTTAGTGCTCCGCTTAACACTTTTGATGGAAACCAAACAAGGACGACATTCAAAGTTAAGGTGCAATTTTTCTTAAAATTATCTTCCAGGACAAGTTTTTACATATTTATGTATGAATTTCAGGAAAGTTGTAATTCGTTTTGTCGGGGCACACACTGCTTTTTTTCTTGAAAAAATGTTTCATTTAAATAAAAGTAATTGCAAAGTAAAGTATCAACCATTTCTCAATTTGAAGTTAAAAATTCGTTTCAGGCGCGTGCCCATGGGGGGGAGGGGGGGTCCGGACCCCACCCTTCTCATGTGACGAAATGAGTTCGACTCGGTTGACCCCTTCTTTGTTATTTGAGAAGACGGTTAGAAAAAGTTTCGAGATGGATGTAGTGACCTATTGCAAGAGCTAAGAATGTCGCTGTGAGCTTGTCAGTGAATTACTACTCCGGACTCCACCCCTGTTTGTCTCTAGAAACGCCCCGGCGTTTGTTACTTGCCCAGGGAGTTGTAAACCGAATAAACAAGTTATGAGTTGTAATTTTGAATCTCCTTACATGGTAAAGTGTGCTTTTTGGGAAGGGTGCTGATATGTTTTTCAAGAAAAAAACCGTAATAAAACTCTAGACATTAAAAAACACAAGAAGATATTGGAAGTTTGTATTTAATTTATTGATATTCACAATAAAACACACGGCAAATAGCGGGCTTAGAAATCACTCTCATCTGCTCATACAAACATTGTTATTTCTCATCGGTTAACAGATGCATTGCCTGGGCTACCTGTGGGATGAATGGCCCTACCCATCCCTAAAGCCTCAAATTTGTTCTCAGAAAATAAAAAATCTGCAGTCACAAAAGCCTAAAAAGAGTCTGGGCGTTTCGGGGGAAACCTGTGATATTCTAATCCTTAGGGTCTGGGCCTAGTTTCAAAATGGCTGCCAAAAAAAATTTGTTAACGAACAAAATTAGAACACTGTTCTAGTGCAACAAAAAGCGAAGAAATGATTGAAGTGGAATCCCAAATATACTATGTCCTGATAAGGAAAATAGCCCGAGCAAGCAAGAAAACGACAGTTTTTAAAATGAGTGAATGATTGACACATTTATAAATCATCAGTTTTTATGGTAGCTTGGTGATCCGGTAATCAGATGAAGTATCCATAGACATCAACGCATTCTGTGCCGACGTTATTCGACTCTCCGTATTTGTACAGATCCTCCCCATACCACACTCGCAGCATTGACTCGGGCCCGACGTAGTACCCCTGGCCAAACCCGTGTTGTAGAACGAGCTCGTTTGATAGGGCGTTGAAGGCGTCCATATTGTACCACCGAGCAGGGTCGCTAACATCCATGTACCTGTGACAACAGATCAACGTAAATGCTTCAAGTTATAGCCTGCTATACCCAGTCCACGCGGTTCTTGGACTTTTTATCGGGAAAACTTTGTTTGTTCGGAGATATCTCTATCTTGGAATTTTTGAAGCGTGCGGTCCTTGGGTGAGAAAACTTTAAAAACCCAAGAAGGCGCCCGTTCACTTAATGGGTTTCCCCGACAACAATAACGACAACCACCTCAACACGGGTTAATAAAAAAAGATAACTACCCCAAAGAACACATTCATTTTTCAAGTTATTATATATAGGCTATCAGAAATTCTAAGAGCTTTCTGTCGAATGTTTTTTTTTTGAAGTCTCCCATCTCTATTTGTCTCTCTATTAGCCCCCCTCTCCCATTATCTAGAGACAACGTTTTAATATTATTAGTCCTTTTCTCCCAATCATTCGTATACCAGTTTTGCAGCCATTCCTGCTATATTAGCTCTCTAGGATTTATGATTAGATTAAAAAATCGAATTTGTGAAGTAGATTGTATATTTTGGAGGAGTTTTTTTTTTCTCAAGTCTTTGTATCGATTTGTAAGTTTCACATTTGACTAAGTAATCGAACTCATCTTCTATATCTTTTTTACATGTCAGGCAAATTCTTTTTTCAGCCTTTGTTCAGGGTCTGGTGTGCCTCCTTTTCCTCAATTTGCAAATTATGGTTAGTGCTCTATAGACGGGATAGCTACCAGGTAGTTTCTAGCTCATACTTATTCTTAAAGTCTAAAAGTTCTCAGTTTATTGGGTTCGTTACTATTTTTCCTGTTGTCATTAAAGATCACTGAGCAAATTCTGATATGTTATGTCTTTTAATCTTAAGTAAATATTGTTTAAAAAACTTTCTGTATTAATTAGTTCATTTTGTGATACCTAGACATACCCAAATCCAACGCTGAATTTTTTTTCTTTTTCTTCATAACCCAATATAAAGATTTAATATTATTCACAAACTATATAAACTGTTTTTGAAAGCGCCTGGTTATCCTATGTCAATAAACGTGTCCAGTATTTTATACTTCTGTACGTTGAGTCATTTTGGATAGGATATCTACGTAGTTAACCTCGGCATATATTGATCGAGGTCTTACTGGTTCCGAGCAGCATTTTGCAAAACTTGAGATGAACACGCTCTAGTGGGTCTGCACTCGCATCATTTTTGTTATCTGCGCCCCATATTTCACTGCCGTAAAGCAGAATTGGTTTATTAATAAAATGAGAATCGAGATTTTGCTAACGTTTCGGACTTTATGGATTCCTTCTTCAGGAAGGTTTTCCTTCTTCGTCTTGGCCGGACTGATGCCAATGTGTGTATGCTAGTGTGCTTTAAAAGTCCACATTTAAAAATCTATGATCGTCAAAAAGAATTTGCCCAGTCATTTCTCCTGTCCTTGCATTTAAATCACCTTGTAGGATCAGGCTATCAGGTTATCTGCGCCCCATATTTCACTGCCGTAAAGCAGAATTGGTTTATTAATAAAATGAGGGACAAAAACAGAATCGAGATTTTGCTAACGTTTCGGACTTTATGGATTCCTTCTTCAGGAAGGTTTTCCTTCTTCGTCTTGGCCCGACTGATGCCAATGTGTGTATGCTAGTGTGCTTTGAAAGTCCACATTTAAAAATCTATGATCGTCAAAAAGAATTTGCCCAGTCATTTCTCCTGTCCTTGCATTTAAATCACCTTGTAGGATCAGGTTATCCTTGGCCGAGAATTTCATAATTTCCACCTCTAGGTCAGAGATGTAATCTTCGTTGTTAGCCTGTTCAAACGTACAAGGACTGAAATAGACTGTGCCCAGGTAGATATCCTTTTCTGTACACCGAAAAATTTTATTTTAATTAAGCTTACACCAAATCACAAAACTCCTTCTTTTACTTTATTGTGTATATAGATTGCGATCCCTTCTGAATATTTCCCCCGTTTTTGGTCTTGTTTTCATGACTGCTAGACCAGACTCTTGGATAGCGACAGGGGTGGATCCAGACTGATTCAACTGATTCCAGTGAATCACTCAAAATCCCAGAAAAATGTGTTTTTTTTTTTTGTAGATTTGAATTTTAGAACGTTAAATAAAAATAAATATCTACTGTTGTCTGTTATTTAAAAACTATTAGACCTGCTTCCTGGGTTGTTTCGCTGTTATTTCTAGCCCTACACGTACAGTAGACTATGTTATTGCTTTACGCCCCGTATTTCTTGGTACTAGTAAACCAAATCTCGGGGCGAGTTGTCGTTTTTGCTTTACGCCCCGTAATTTCATTTAATAGTATAGTTATTATTATACTAGTAAACCAAATGTCGGGGCGAGTTGTCAGATTGCTTTCTCGCCCCGAAATTTTGTTTACTAGTATGTTTTTTTCTATAAAATTTTAAAATTCTATAAAATTTCAAAATAATACCACTAAACTTTCTCGCCCCCAATTTCATTTACTAGTACTAGTAAGTTAATTTGCTAACTTAGCTAATATATGAATTCCCGTATTCGAAGAGAATAACTGGTACTTGCTTTGCCACACTTTCAAGAACACAAATTTGGTTGAATTAGGTAGGAAAGTGTATTTATTAACTGACTAATCGATGAATGAAGTCACTCAGTTTTAAATGACCATAGGTTTTATACAGCACGGTGAAACTTTGAATTTATTAACTGACTGTTTAAATCCCTAAAATGCCAAATGCATTCTTAAAAATTCTGCAGATTGCATGTTTCAAACACGTAATTTTATAAATTTCCTGTTGGGCATGCCCCAATCCCCCCCCCCCCCTTGATTGGTCCGTGACCATTTGGAATCAGCCAACGTTAGGCCTGGATCCATCCCTGAGCGTGTCTCAAAAACTCCAAATATGTCATGTTGTTTTATTATTTTATTTATATCTATTGGCTTCAACTTATTTCCCAGCTCCTAATTATTTTTATGTCCGTGTATATTCCAGGTGTCCATTTGTAGCGAACCCGACAAAGCTCAATTACTCGTTAATGAACCTGGCCTATGTAAAGTTGTTAGAAGTTGTTAGCCTTCGAATGTCATACCCCCCTCTATCCCCCCCCCCCCCCCCCCAGAACGTACCGCACTCCGGTTAGAGGGAAGATGACTTCATTCCTGGTATTTGTCACAAGATTGTCCAGATCGTATGGTTCTCTGTTGGAGCCCCAATAGCTACGATATCTTTGATCAGGGTCATTTGCGACGTAGCCCGTTCTGTGAACAAGCTTCACGGCAGCCAGGAAGCCATGGCGGGTGGGCTGAAACTTTCCATAATTGTTATTCTTTGCCCCAAAACACACAGGAATAGTGTTTATTTTTTTCCAAGAACCTTAAAGTCAAAAGATTACAAAAATGCAACAAATTACGATGTATTGGTTATAAAGTTGGCTAAATCTGCTTTTTATGTGCCCCTTTGTGACCCTTTAAAGTGTGACCCGTGAAGTGTAAAGCGTGACCCTCGAAGCGTGACTGTTGAAGCGTTACCCTTGAAGCGTGACCCGTGAAGCGTTACCTGTGAAGTGTTAAGCGTTACACATGAAGTGCTAAGTGTGACTCGTAAAGCGTGGCCCGTGAAGCATTAATGTAACCTATATTTTTGTGGCTACATGGTCTTGCAACGATGAAGAAACGGCCGAATAAATATTTCTATCTATATTTCTAGATATAAATATTTATTCGGCCGTTTCTTGATCGTTGCAAGACCAAGTTTCTCTTGATCAAGAGAAACTTGATCGCTTGGTCAAATTTTTATCTGACTAATCTTGAAGAGTCCTTAGACCAAGCCTTCAAGAGATTGGCCGAGCGGGTTTGAAGGTCACCCAAATAATACCAGCTTTGATTAATCCTTTGTAGCTCTAGAGTAGCAACATGTCTACTAAGGCGGATGCAAAAATAGCCTGCTTTGAAATATCACAAATTAAATAAGACCTACCTTCATCGGCCTTTACAGCAGAGACCTACAATAAAAGGTAAGAATTTTTAAATTTATACTCAAATAACTAGTTTTGAGCATAGCTTCCACTAGCAAAACCAAGACGCAAAACTGGCCAAGTAATGAAAGGTAGAAATATTTACAGTAAAATGGCCGACCAAAACTATCACCGCAAACAAGTAGAGCTTCATTGCACTGTACGCCCTCAATAGACGAATATTCAGACTTGGTGAATCCACACAGAAATAACCCGAGATAGATAACTAATATTTGCAGTACGGTATATATAGCTTTTTCGGACCTGACCTCGTGACCTCAAACAGGAATTCAACGTGTTGGAATCTTTATTGATCTTCCTAAGCAGCTATACGGGAAGTGTAATGTTAATACACCTTTTTTGTAAGGACATCCAGCCTGAGATTTCACCAAATTTTAAGAACATGCCGAGGCCCAGATAGCAGAAACATAGTGCTTTTTTAACCCTATTCAGACTTGGGGGGAGGGGGGGGGGGGCTCGAAAATTGCTATAACTTCTGAACCATAGCAGATAAGAGGCGTAAACTTGGTAACTTTTCCTCAAATCTATCTGCAGACGTTTTAATGTAAATGACGCTCCATGTTACCATGGCAACCGTCCTTTTTACACATAATTTTCCCCAAAACTAAAAACTAGTGAATTGTTAATACTTTGGTTCTGTTTCTTAGAAAAAACCTTATACATTTTTATTATTGATAAATTGTGTAATTCTCTAAGTAAACAATAACATTTAAATTTAAGAACATTTTCAGCCTGAAAATGCTCAGTTTCCAACTGAAAATTAGACTTTGTTAAAAAAGAGCGTATGACTTTTTGGGACCTGACCTAAATAAAACAGGAGATCTTTATTGATCTTTTCCGCAGTAGCTGTACGGGAGTGTAATGTGTGTATAGCTTTTTGGGACCTGACCTTTGTGACCTTAATAAAACAGGGGATCTTTATTGATCTTTTCCGCAGTAGCTGTACGGGAGTGTAATGTGTGTATAGCTTTTTGGGACCTGACCATTGTGACCTTAATAAAACAGGAGATCTTTATTGATGTTCCGCAGTAGCTGTACGGGAAGTGTAATGTGTGTATAGCTTTTTCGGACCTGACCTTTGTGACCTAAATAAAACAGGAGATCTTTATTGATGTTCCGCAGTAGCTGTACGGGAAGTGTGTTGTGTGTATAGCTTTTTGGAACTTGACCTTTGTGACCTAAATAAAACAGGAGATCTTTATTGATGTTCCGCAGTAGCTGCACCGGAAGTGTGATGTGTGTATAGCTTTTTGGGACCTGACCTTTGTGACCTAAATAAAACAGGAGATCTTTATTGATGTTCCGCAGTAGCTGTACGGGAAGTGTGTTGTGTGTATAGCTTTTTGGGACCTGACCTTTGTGACCTAAATAAAACAGGAGATCTTTATTGATGTTCCGCAGTAGCTGTACGGGAAGTAAAATGTGTGTAAAGCTTTTTGGAACTTGACCTTTGTGACCTAAATAAAACAGGAGATCTTTATTGATGTTCCGCAGTAGCTGTACGGGAAGTGTAATGTGTGTATAGCTTTTTGGAACTTGAACCTTTGTGACCTAAATTAAACAGGAGATCTTTATTGATGTTCCGCAGTAGCTGTACCGGAAGTGTGATGTGTGTATAGCTTTTTGGAACTTGAACCTTTGTGACCTAAATAAAACAGGAGATCTTTATTGATCGTTTCCGCAGTAGCTGTACGGGAAGTGTGTTGTGTGTATAGCTTTTTGGGATTTGGCATTTGTGACCTAAATAAAACAGGAGATCTTTATTGATCGTTTCCGCAGTAGCTGTACGGGAAGTGTGTTGTGTGTATAGCTTTTTGGGACCTGACCTTTGTGACCTAAATAAAACAGGAGATCTTTATTGATCGTTTCCGCAGTAGCTGTACGGGAAGTGTGTTGTGTGTATAGCTTTTTGGAACTTGACCTTTGTGACCTAAATTAAACAGGAGATCTTTATTGATGTTCCGCAGTAGCTGTACGGGAAGTGTGATGTGTGTATAGCTTTTTGGAACTTGACCTTTGTGACCTAAATAAAACAGGAGATCTTTATTGATGTTCCGCAGTAGCTGTACGGGAAGTGAAATGTGTGTATAGCTATCTGGGACTTGAACCTTTTACATTAAAGCAGAGGATCTTCATTGATTTTCCGCAGCAGCTGTACGGGAAGTGTTTGTACTTGGTCACAAATTCTCTGAGGGTCTGCTACTTTCTCGATACTTTGTAGATTCTCTTATGGCCATACTAGCACGTTAGTTTTATATAAGCTTTTTTGAAGGAGCCTATGCAATAGCAAACATGTAGACCATATTGTTTGGTAGCAGAAATGTTAAATTCCCATCTTCCGCAACTGCTGTTGCGCCTCCTGCGTAGGGCGAAGTCTTTTTTATTCATGACGTCATCGACGTTATTTTTACGTTTTGTTTTGTTTTATATTAAAGTAAGGGTTCGATTTCACGAGGGTTTAAACAATCAAAATATGTAAAAAAAAATCTAATTAGTATTAGTGTATCATAAATATTTTGCCCATGATAATTGGGCTTTGACATGTTCTTAGAATTTAGGGACTTCGGACGTTATTTTGCCCATTGCAATAAGTGAAATTAACAAAAAATTTTACTTACAATCGTCTGCCCTTTAAGCCGCATTGTCACCAGTTTACTTCCGGAGGTCCGACGGAAACCTTAAAAGACAAAAGAATCTATTAAGATCCGAGATGTTTAACAGGCCATCCGCTCTTAATTATCTATCACATCCTCAAAGAAACTTCCAATAGACACACTGCTTTCTATATTTTGAAATATTTTTCGTGTTTTCCGTTAAAAATTATCGGAGATTTTTACATAATCGACCGGAAGTAAACTGGTGACGACGCGGCTTTAATACGAGGTGAATAAATTACTACACTGGACCACACCCAGCGTTAGCAATAGGTGCATGCGGAGAGATCACGTAATTATTTCAATAGCTTTTAAGTCTTTTTTTATGAAGTCGAAGAATAAAATTTTGACATTGTTATAAATCCTGCTAAAAGCAGGATAAAAATGCCAATGTATTGTACAATATTAGCATCAATGCATCAACCGCCGCTAAAATAAGCGCAACGACGTCGGCATCAAGGAGCCGCCAACTAATGTTAGCTGTTAGTGCTCCGCTTAACACTTTTGATGGAAACCAAACAAGGACGACATTCAAAGTTAAGGTGCAATTTTTCTTAAAATCATCTTCCAGGACAAGTTTTTACATATTTATGTATGAATTTCAGGAAATTTGTAATTCGTTTTGTCGGGGCACACACTGCTTACTTCTTGAAGAAAAAAATGTTTGTTGTAAATAAAGTAATTGCAAAATAAGGTATCAATCATTTTTAATTTTAATTTAAAATTCGTTTCCATATCAAACATATTCCCCATGGATAGTGTCCTTCGTTTTTATTACCCTATATGGGCATTGGTACCCATATATAGAAGTGCTAAACTTTTTTCGCTCCCTGATCTCCAGAAAACATGGTGAAAATGCTGATTCCTGTCAATTTGAGACTCGAGGCGAGAGTTTGTCAAGAAAAAATTGACCGCTTGGTCAAATCTTTATCTCACTAATCTTGAAAAGCCCTGAGACCCAGGCCTCCAAGAGATTGACCGAGCAGGTTTGAAGGTCACCCAAATATTGATATGAGGCGCGTGCCCATGGGGGGAGGGGAGGTCCGGACCCCACCCTTCTCATGTGACGAAATGAGTTCGACTCGGTTGACCCCTTCTTTGTTATTTGAGAAGGCGGTTAGAAAAAGTTTCGAGATGGATGTAGTGACCTATTGCAAGAGCTAAGAATGTCGCTGTGAGCTTGTCAGTGAATTACTACTCCGGACTCCACCCCTGTTTGTCTCTAGACACGCCCCGGCGTTTGTTACTTGCCCAGGGAGTTGTAAACCGAATAAACAAGTTATGAGTTGTAATTTTTTATCTCCTTACATGGTAAAGTGTGTTTTTTTGGGAAGGGTGCTGATATGTTTTTCAAGAAAAAAACCGTAATAAAACTCTAGATATTAAAAAACACAAGAAGATGTTGGAAGTTTGTATTTAATTTATTGATATTCACAATAAAACACACGGCAAATAGCGGGCTTAGAAATCACTCCAATCTGCTCATACAAACACTGTTATTTCTCATCGGTTAACAGATGCATTGCCTGGGCTACCTGTGGGATGAATGGCCCTACCCATCCCTAAAGCCTCAAATTTGTTCTCAGAAAATAAAGAATCTCCGCAGTCACAAAAGTCTTAAAAGGGCCTGGGCGTTTCGGGGGAAATCTGTGATATTCTAATCCTTAGGGTCTGGGCCTATTTTCAAAATGGCTGCCAAAAAATGTAGTTAACAAACACGAATTCCTGCAAGTTTGTGTGAAAATTCGAGACGTACACTGTTCTAGTGCAACAAAAAAGCGAAGTAATGATTGAAGTGGAATCCCAAATATACTATGTCCTGATAAGGAAAATAGCCCGAGCAAGCAAGAAAACGACAGTTTTTAAAATGAGTGAATGATTGACACATTTAATAATCATCAGTTCTTATATATGGTAGCTTGGTGATCCGGTAATCAGATGAAGTATCCATAGACATCAACGCATTCTGTGCCCGAGTTATCCGACTCGGTGTAGTTGTACAGATCCTCCCCATACCACACTCGCAGTATTGACTGGGGGCCGACGTAGTACCCCTTGTCAAACCCGTGTTGTAGAACGAGCTCGGGGGACAAGGCGTTGAAGGCGTCCATTTCGTACCACCGACCAGGGTTGCTAACACCCATGTACCTGTGACAACGTAACAGATCAACGTAAATGCATCAAGTTATAGCCTGCTAAAACCAGTCCACGCGGTTCTTGAACTTTTTATCGGGAAAACTTTGTTTGTTCGGGAGATATCTCCATCTTGGAATTTTTTAAGCGTGCGGTCCTTGGCTGAGAAAGCTTTAAAAATCCAAGAAGGCGCCCGTTCACTAAATGGTTTTCCGCGATAAAAATAACGACAACCACCTCAACTCGGGATAATAAAAAAAGATACCAGCCCCAAAGAACACATTCATTTTTCAAGTTATTTATTATATATAGGCTATAAGAAATACTAAGAGCTTTCTGTTTAATGCTGTTTTAAGTGCCCCATCTCTATTTGTGTCCGTCTCTCTAATAGCCCCCTCTCCCACCCTCTAGAGACAACTACTCTATCTATAATAGCTTTCAGAATAAATATGCTGTCAATTGCTAATAATATTTCTTTCTAAAGCTCCCTTGCTCTTTTTTTATGTATCCGTTTTGCTCTAAATAATTATACAATCTGGTGTTAAGAATGGATGTAAATAATTTGCTCAGGCATGACAAAAGGGTTATTCCTCTGAGGTTATCGACATTAGTGTTCCCCTTTTTTAAATATTGGTATAAAAAAGCCCAAGTTCCACTCTTGTGGAAAACTGCCTGATGTAAGAATTATGTTAAACAATCAAGTGATGTAAGAAACTAAGGTGTATTTTCCATATTTTTATAATATATTCAGGATATTATCATGTCCCGACGCTTTATTATTTTTTTAAATTTCCTATTGCAGTTTCCACTTCCTCGGGTGCTATGTCCGAGTCTAAAGGGCCATTGACTGCGTCGACATTTCTTGGTATTACTCGGTTTGTTTTTGCGTTATCATTCAGCTCCTTTTAAAAAATGTGAAATAAAATGTGTCTAATTCGACCGGACATTTTTGCTGAGAATCATTTTTTTCAAAAATATTTTTAACGACCGCCAGAGCTTCTTGCTGTCTTTAAAATCTATGTTACGCATTTTGGACTGCGTGTTGTTGTATTTCTTGCGTTGGCATAATTTCCTAAAATTCTTTTTCTTTATTAAAAGTTCATGCCTTAATTCGGAAACATCATAAAAGCTACATACTCTTCTCCCAATCGATTTTAGGTTTTCTTTTTCCTGTCGGCATTCCTCATCAAACCAGGCTTTGTTTCTGTTTTTTTCCGGATATTCTGATATTTAAACCTTGCTTTTTCACTTTCTCTTTTCTTTCTCTGTTCTTTCACTTTTGGAGTTTGGAGGAGAATTGGAGGATTTGATTACTACATATAACATAACCCACCATACTACATCAATTGTATTGAAAACAGGCAATTTTACCAATCAAATAACCAATCGTTCTTACGTTTGCTATTCTTCGCTTGCTTTCGCTGCATAATTCAACCAAATCTTTTCCTATGCTATCCGTGCAGTTTTTATCTTCCTAATATCTCTAATCGTAGTCATCAGGTAGGTCTAAAAACCTATAATCGTCAAAAAGAATTTGCTCAGCCACTTCTCCTGTTCTTCCATTTAAATCACCTTGTAGGATCAAGTTACCCTCGGCCGAGAATTTCATAATTTCCACCTCTAGGTCAGATAATTATATAATCTTTGTTGTTAGCCTGTTCAAACGTACAAGGACTGAAATAGACTGTGCCCAGGTAGATATCCTTTTCTGTACCGAAAAAGGTTATTTTAATTATGCTTACACCAAATCACATTTTTGTTTTCACTGGGTATATACACAACTCCTTCTTTTAG
>NC_064048.1:10065187-10095187 GCF_932526225.1 Nematostella vectensis | reverse complement strand
AAAGAACAGTACTTTTAAATGTGTAGTTCCAGAAAATATCCATCCCACCCTCCTCCCCATGGAGGGGATTGGATTCCGGGGGTGTTCAAACGCCCAGGAATTTCCAGAGGAGAGAAGGGTAAAATGGCCGTTTTTCCTTAACAGTTACTCAATAGATAGATAGTTTATTTAATTCGCAATATTTAAGGTAGTTGGAATGGAACTTTAAGTTTAATGATGGAATAAAGATAATGTATTATGCACGAGATACATTTCAATGTTTACTACCGTGTCTACACGCCGAGACTATGGACTTGGTAAAAGAACCTTGAAAAGTTGAATTGCATTTTATGTTATGGGGGTCTCATTGCATATGATAAACCTTTCAGCCTGACATGACCAGGTTTCTGCACCCGCGGGTGTTTTTGGTGTGTTTCCCGCCAAAACCACAGGAATCCATACCTTTAGAAGGAGTCCATGTGAGAGTCCAGCTGCGCATGCACAGGCTTGTAGTGAGCCATGGTGCTGTCTACCGCTGACTTGATGGCTTGGTCTACCTGTGTTTTGTGCTGGGCGAATACCGAGTCGGAGACACTTTTTGAGATTTGATGCATTTTGTCCTAGAAAAAGGCGTCAAGCACGCATAGTTGATGTCAAGATGAATAAGGGACGGACCATTAGAAAAGTGAAGGGGGAGGGGGTGAGTAACAAAAATGATTTAACGCGATGAAAAGCCTAGAAAAAATTCATGCAGGCCAAATCAGAGAGAAAAAAATGCATACAATGATTATGAAAAAATGCATGCACGTCTTGGAGAAATTTAAAGAAAAACAAGCACGACTGAAATCTCCCCCCTTTTACCTTTCTATTGTTCCGTCCCTAGATGGTTTTACATTTCAATACTATTCCATATACTACTCCATATTATGTAAAAGTTACCTACAATTTAAAAAAGGTAATCCTTTTTGATAAAAAAAATACAATAATTAGACTGTTGATTATTTTTCTCTTCCATTCGATATCTACTGTAGCAATATCTTGCCTGGTTTTAGGATGGAAATCCAACAAGTTCGATACCATCAAGGCTGGACATAATTTCTATGGTGGCTGCGTGAGGCGGACACGAACTCCATGTATGTGTGCTCTCTTTGTATCGTACGATGGAGATTAGCTTCGACAATGTTTTATCCAAAATAAATCACGTCAAATCAAATATATATGAAATATTTTTTATAAATATGTTGTGAAGTTTAGCAACCGTGATTGTCTATTTTGTAAGTAAATGGTTTTTGACAGTAGAGAGGCTACTAGCTCCGAAAACGATCTTTACATTTATTCCATAAAAAAGACCCAAAGGCATATTCTCCTATATTTTAGATAATGTCTCATACATTTACTGGATTTTTGGCTGCTAAAGGGGGGGCCCGGGCCCCCTTGGCCACCCCCTGGCTACGCCCTTGCAAGACATACACCACCCAACTCTTGGAAAACATACCTGTACGGCAGGACTTCCAAACTCCTGATTCGCCTTATTCCTGGCGGCGTTCCTGGCATTGTTGATGGCGTCTCTCTTGGCATCCGCTATCAGCTGCTGTGACTTGACCCAGCCGTAGAATGGAATCAGGCCGATAGCCATGATATGACCGCGCCGATCATCAAATACCCGCTTTGCCGCGCGTTTACCCTCGTCCTTAGACGCATTCACGATGGGAGGGACGACTTGAGATTTGGCTTGAGCCAGAACTTGCTGGGCAATTAAGGAAATGCAACAGATGATGGGTTTGTGACTCCTATGTAGTTGACAATCATGACATGGTGATGATGATAACGATGATGGTGATTATGATGATGGTGATGATGATAACGATGATAATGATGGTTGAGGGGCACAGCCACGCCCCTACTGGTCATTCCCCCGTGCTACGGCCCGCTGTGGTGATGGTGGTGATGTTTACACGGGTGATGATGATGTTGACGACTGATGATGTTAGTGATGATGATGATGATGATAATGGAGATATAATGATAGCGATGATCTGGTGGAAACGAAAACATCGACAACTGCGATGATGATGGTGACGGTGATGGTGAAGTTGATAACGATGGTGATGGCGATGGTGATGGTTATGTTGGTGGTGGTGGTGATGGTGGTGGTGAAGTTTATAGTAATGGTGATTTTAATGGTGGTGATGGCGATGGTGTCCATGTTGATAAAAATGATTATCACGATAGTGTTAAAAGACATAATTTAGAAGTATCATAGACTCACTGTTTGGATCGGTTGCTTGACAATGGGTAGCACAGCTTTAGTTGCGTTTTCTTTCGCCTCCTTCACCATCGCTGTATTCAAGTGCTTTTTTGCTTGCTGTTTTATGTACTCTTTCCACTTGGGAAAGTCGCTATCTAGAAGTTGCTGCAGTGTGCCTTTGTCAGTAGATGCGGGCACACTAGAAATGAGATAAAGCAAAAAAAATATATGTCTGTATTTTTGTCTTCATGCCAGTTAGTCTCTTAAGAAAATATTGAAGAGGCAAAGCCACGCCTCTACTAGTAAATTCAAAATATTGGGGGGGGGGGGGGGCTTGCACGTGCCTCCTGCTACGGCCCTGTATCTCTCGGACAGAAAGTCACTTATTCCAGAGCCGTAGCAGGGGATGGGGCACTGGGGGCACGTGCGCCCCCAATATTTTCAAAAATTACAAGGAAATGACCAGTAGGGGCGTGGCCGTGCCCCCTTCCGAATATTGTCCTAATGTTTCTGTATTGTGCCCCCCTCTAAATCTTACGTGGCCTGGCCCTGCTACGGCTCTGTATTGCTTGAGTTTACGTGCTCTTATCTCTCAGACAGAAAGTCACCTATTCAGTCAGTTCGCTTCTCTATCTTACGGTCTTCTCGTACTTGTATTGCTGTAGTTTACTGCTCTAATCTCTCAGACAGAAAGTCACCTATTCAGTCAGTTCGCTTCTCTATCTTACGGTCTTCTCGTACTTGTATTGCTGCAGTTTACTGCTCTTATCTCTCAGACAGAAAGTCACCTATTCAGTCAGTTCGATTCTCTATCTTACGGTCTTCTCATACTTGTATTGCTGTAGTTTACTGCTCTTATCTCTTAGACAGAAAGTCACCTATTCAGTCAGTTCGCTTCTCTATCTTACGGTCTTCTCGTACTTGTATTGCTGTAGTTTACTGTTCTTATCTCAGACAGAAAGTCACCTATTCAGTCAGTTCGCTTCTCTATCTTACGGTCTTCTCGTACTTGTATTGCTGTAGTTTACTGCTCTTATCTCTCAGACAGAAAGTCACCTATTCAGTCAGTTCGCTTCTCTATCTTACGGTCTTCTCGTACTTGTATTGCTGTAGTTTACTGCTCTTATCTCTCAGATCCACGAGGGCGACCATGCCAGTCACAGCATTCACAATGTGCAGCGTGAACACTTGTAGGTTAGTCACCTATTCAGTCAGTTCGCTTCTCTATCTTACGGTCTTCTCGTACTTGTATTGCTGTAGTTTACTGCTCTTATCTCTCAGACAGAAAGTCACCTATTCAGTCAGTTCGCTTCTCTATCTTACGGTCTTCTCATACTTGTATTGCTGTAGTTTACTGCTCTTATCTCTTAGACAGAAAGTCACCTATTCAGTCAGTTCGCTTCTCTATCTTACGGTCTTCTCGTACTTGTATTGCTGGAGTTTACTGCTCTTATCTCTCAGACAGAAAGTCAGCTATTCAGTCAGTTCGCTTCTCTATCTTACGGTCTTCTCGTACTTGTATTCCTGCAGTTTACTGCTCTTATCTCTCAGACAGAAAGTCACCTATTCAGTCAGTTCGCTTCTCTATCTTACGGTCTTCTCGTACTTGTATTGCTGTAGTTTACTGCTCTTATCTCTCAGATCCACGAGGGCGACCATGCCAGTCACAGCATTCACAATGTGCAGCGTGAACACTTGTAGGTTAGCTTGCCATGCACAGCTCTCGGAGCATTCCTTCGCGATGGCCTGCGCTTTATCTAGGTCCTGAAAACATGCATTGACTGTGACTAAATTTAAATGATAAAAACAGAAAAAAATGAGGGGATGAGCAGGAGATGGAAAATCCAAGAAGGGGAAGGGGTCACGCAATACTGTTGGAATCACGCAATCCTGTATAAATACAGGGTGAGCCTAAATTTAGTAAAGTATATAAGTAAATAATATGACTTCCCAAGTACCTTTTTGATGGTGTCAAGTACCCCGTAAAACAGACTACTGACGTGAATACTCTCCTTTTTTCCTTCCAAATCAACCTCGATACTTCCTAGATCCACGTCCTTCCCGAGTCCTTTTAGCACTCCATTCCATCTTGAAAACATGCCTGTAGAAAAACAACATAAAAATAGGTGAACATAGCATTTCAATTTGTGAAAGTTTTAGCATTTCAATTTGTGAAAGCATCCAAAGCATTTCAATTAGTGAAAGTTTTAGATGCATGGTTGGGGTAAAACAAGGATGCATGTTGAGTCCAACTCTTTTTAATCTGTTCCTTAGCGATTTACCTGATACCTTAGCGAAATCTTCAAGTGCCCACATCTTAGGCAACACAAAATTAAATTGTCTTCTGTATGCAGACGACTTAGTACTTTTCTCGGAAACAAGTAGTGGTCTGCAAGACCTTTTAAATAGACTTTCTATCTACTCAGAAGAAAATAGTCTAAAAGTCAATACTTCAAAAACTAAGGTGATGATTTTTAATAATATAGGCAAAGTAATGAATAACTATCAATTCCTTTTGAACAGGGAACAATTGGAAAATGTCAAATCTTATAAGTACCTAGGGCTAGTATTCAGCGCGGTAGGAAACTTTAACTTAGCAAAAGAGGAGCTTAAAAAAACCGCACTCAAAGCTTTATTTAAGTTAAGGAAAGATCTCGGTATTCACTTCAGATCAGACATTAATCTTACATTAAAACTGTTTGATGCACTGATCAAACCAATTTTATTGTATGGCAGCGAGGTATGGGGTGCCGATAATAAAAGCTGTGTTGATGATAGAGATCCGCTTGAATCAGTACATCTTAAATTCTGTAAAATGTTACTAGGAACTGGAAAAACGGCTGTGAACAATGCGTGCAGAGGGGAACTAGGCAGATATCCTCTTTGTATAAATGCAACATATAGGAACATAAAATACTGGACCAACCTTCGGTCAAAAGAAGAGGCCCTCTCAAAAGTAGTTTATACAGAGTGTGTAAATAACCCTCACGTGTCCTACTGGACCCACAAAACAAAAGAAATAATTTTCAAAGCGGGTTTTGGGTTTATGTGGCTCTATCAAAATGAAACCGACCCTACATTGTTCCTTGATATTTTCTCAAAACGACTTAATGATATGTATTTTCAGAAATGGCATGGGGAAATTTTCAATGACCAAAGGAAAAACAGTAACGAAATGAACAAACTAAGAACTTATAGAACTTTTAAAGACAAATATGAATTAGAGAATTACCTTGTAGCCATCCCTAATGTGAAACATAGAGTTGCGCTAACAAAACTAAGAATAAGTAATCACCAATTGCAAATTGAGAAAGGCAGACACACGAGGCCTTACACAAAGGAAAAAGATCGGATTTGCCCAACATGCAAAAATGACGTGGAAAATGAATTTCACTTTCTAGTACAATGCCAAACATACAAAGAGCTACGAAACTCAGTTATCCAAAATTTGCAGCGCAATCAAATTACACAAAAACGCCTTTTCAATTTACTAATAAATCCGCCAACTCAATTAGCAGGGATAGCTGCAAGGTACATTTCCGAATGTTTCAAGCTAAGGGAAACGCTAATATGAAAAATTAAACCTAAAGCACAATAGAAATCTGAAGTAAGCACAAAAAAAAAAAAAAAAAAAAAAAAAAAAAATACAAATACAAATACAAATAAAAATAAAAAAGGAAAGGGGAAAAAAGGGAAGAAAAAAAGAAAAAAGAAAATACAATGTAAAACTAAGTAGTAACTAAAAACAATCAGAAAAGATTTAGAAAAAGAAAAAATGAAAGAAAGGAAATACAATGTAAACTAAAACTAAGAACAATCACATAATAGCTGTTGTACGTCTTATATACGTACTATTTTACCTTTTTTTTAAAAATTTTTGGTCACTAACCGATGTAACTTTACTGTTTCAAGGGACCAATAAATAAAATCTGTCTGTCTGTCTGTCTGTCATTTGTATTTTCTTTGTGTGTGTGTGTGTGGGGGGGGGGGGGGGAATGGTTGCAATAACAGATCTGTAGCAGGCTTCGAAATATTGGGGGGGGGGGGGGGGACGTGACAAAACATAGCAAAAATGTTCGGGGGGACAGTCCGCCCCCAATATTAATTTTTGGAAATATGGGAGGGGCACACGTGCGCCACGCCCCCCCCCCCCTCCCCCCCGCTAAGGCCCTGAATAACAAATAAGAGATTGTTAGAGTATTGCATGGTCAATCGACTTGGTTCATACTAAATGCATTTGGAACGGGGCATAACCGGGACTTACCTGATATTTGATCAAGTGCGTTTTGAACTTTTTCTAGACTTTTTCTGGTGTCGGCGTCAAGTTTGCATTTCTTGAGCCCAGCTCCTGTTGCACCTTTGATCAAATCGATGACAGATCCGATAGCTACACCCACCACAAGAATCGCACCGATCTTTACGACCTTGGCAATTACACCACTGAATATGCTTTCCTGAAAACAATATAACTATTACGATTACCATTGTTTTGGGGACGCCGGAGCAGATGCTTGGGAAACAAATCGTCCGATCGGTTATACGGGCAATTATTCATGAAAATGCCTAACCACATGGCCGGGAAAAAATTTTTCTAAGAAATGCTGGTTGGGAAAAAAAGGAATGGTCCCACCTGGCATATGAAGGAAACGTTGTCGTTTTGAGGGACTGGTACCGAGGAATCTTTTTTTCAGATACTTTCTCCATTGACCAAAGATGGTCACAGTCACTGTTTTTCTCTTCTGATTACAAGTCATAAAGTTTACGAAACACCTGCGGTACGGCAACCTTAAAAATGACAAAAATCATGCAGTTTTTCCAAATAAGGAATATATTAGTTTCCTTATATGGAAGTGACCGACCGCGTCTGGGAAAAAACGACAATTTTTGGCTAAATTTTCTTGATATGGAAAAAAGGAACAGATTTTTTTTTTCAGCAATGGGGAAAAATGGACATTTTCGGCATCAGAACCGATTCGATCGGGAAGGAGGCGCGTTGTATGTCCTTGGTGTCCTTCCCATGTTGAATCTTGTTGCCTAGACTCGTTAGCTTTTGTTAAAAAGCTGAACAGAGCAAACTGATGAAGATCTAAAATCTCTCTATACATTACACAAATGACAAGCTTTCTACACCGGTAGGATAAGAATAACATTTTGACCTGTTTACGAAAACGGATGTAAATAGGTCTAGGGGCGCGCCTAGATAAATGTCTTTCTCTGAAAAGTGAAAATATAATAGTTTCGCTGACATTTAGTGCGCCTCGACAATTCGTCAGCGTTTCGTTTCGTTTCACTAAAAAGAGGAACTTGAAAATTTCTTTCTGTGTTGATTTATTTCCCTAAATGGATTATCTATCCTTTGCAATTTACCTCACAATGCACCGGAAAATCGAAATGAAAACGTCCATGCAAAAAAAGTTATTCAAATAAAATAACTTACTTCGGCCGCCGTTTCGGCGGCCGTCTCTGCCGCAGTTTCCGCCGCAGTTTCTGCCGCTGTCTCGGCTGCCGTTTCGGCTGCTGTCTCGGCTGCCGCCTCTGCCGCCATTTCTGCCGCTCCTTCAGCCGCCGCCTCTGCCGCCCCCTCTGCGGCGGCCTCCGCGGTTGTCTCTATGAATTTTTAAATTGATTTCTTTTTTATTCACTAAATGCATTCCCATGGTTGATTTCTACACTCCTCTCAAAGACCGTTCATTTTATCTACGGGGAAATGCCTAGGAGACACATCAAACAATCCAGGTTTAAAAACCGCCGGTTTATTCAGCTCGCACGGTAAATTCCTCATTGGAACATTTCATAACATATTCAGGAATCTTTTTCATACAATTTTTCTTCGCATTTTTATTGCGCTAGGGTTATTTGATTCGAGAATGTCCATGTAAACATGCAATAATTCTTTTTTTTTTTTTTTTGCCAGCCACTGGCCGGTATGGATAATAGAGACATTTAGCACCGGGTTTTTTTTCTCGGAAACGTCAAACGTCAAACCTCTGGGTGGCACGTGACAAGGCCTTGCGGTCAAGTTTGCAGTCTGCGGTTCGCGTTTTGACCTCAGGAGCACCGTCTAGCGGTAAGTGATTTACCTCAGCCAGTTTTCCCCTCAAATTTTCTATGAGCTCACGTTTGAGACCATGGATTAGTGTTCTTTCACTTTTGAAATAATATATCATTTGACTCTTGAAATAATATATTTTCATCGACAATTTGCACAAATTACTAATGCTTTTGGCTTGGTTGAAGTCGAGCACATGTTTTGCACTTTTCCCGCCAAATGCCACATTTCCCGCCAAAGTGCTAAACTGCGTTTTCGCCAGTACGTCAAACCGCAAACCGGTAACGGCTAACTGCGGTTTGCCGTTTGCTGTTGATTCTGAAAACGCGATGCTAAATGTTCCTACTATCACATGTTTACCTCGCGTTTGCTTCTGTTCAGACCATCTACCAAAGCCACAGCCATAGATTGATGGATAAAATTGATTTTTTGGTCCCCCCCTTGGTACATTTAAAACACGAGTGCCCCGCATTTCTCATACAAGTCAGTTTACTCAATAATTCCTGGTAGTTCAAGCCACATTTTTGTCCAGGGTTTATGTAAACTCTCCTTGCTCACGAAATTCAATTCTGCTGTGCAACTTTGAAATGAACACCTCTTGGTTAATCCAGTTTTCCCCGTCCATATCCAACTAAGCAATTTTTACTTCTCCAGTTCCCCTTTAGTCTTCAAATTCCCACATTCTGCGGCAATCAGTAGCTCCACTTTGAAATATCACCCGTTTACTTAATCCACATTCCGCCGGTCCTTCTTGTTCCCGAATTTCCGAATTCCCAAAGTCTATATGTTTCACTTTCAAAACAATTCCTGTTTGCTGTCTATAACATGATTATTCCGCATTTCACCGGTATTCCATAGAATTAAAACCGATTAAAATATAAATATAATTTACTTTATTCCCAATAAGAAATCTAGACTAGTTAAAGATATTTTTTAACGGGTTCACACGAAAATATCGTTAAACCACACACACTGGTTGGCTGGTCGCAGCTTGTGTTTATAAAGATATCGAAACATATAAAGGTAGGTAAGGAAGCAAACGTTATTAACTTGAGCGTTTTGACTGTTTTCGTGATGTCTACTTTTATAAATTCCCTTATGTTTGGTCGCTTTAGTTTGTATAAAAGAAACAAAATAAGGACTTACCAGCTATTGTTTCTGCAGCCGTTTCGGCGACCGCTTCGGCTGCGAGCTCTGCTACTT
Source organism: Nematostella vectensis (assembly GCF_932526225.1). NCBI lineage: Eukaryota > Metazoa > Cnidaria > Anthozoa > Actiniaria > Edwardsiidae > Nematostella > Nematostella vectensis. The sequence goes on along the minus strand of NC_064048.1, from coordinate 10,085,708 downwards.
CTATTGCTGCTGCAACAGCCATTTTGCTTTTTACAGCTGTCTAAATCACCCAAAAGTACTACAATTTATGCAATTTATGAAGCCAGTTACGGTAAGTGAATGCCACTCAACCATTACTCTGCCAATCACAAGGTCAGAGCGCCGTGAGCTATTTCGTGACGAGCCCCGGGAGGTTCACAGCTGGATTGAAATATACGTCAACACTAAGAACTTTTCCTGCTTATTTTAAAAACTTTCATGGGAACCTCAAAGCAAAAACATAAACCTACGCAGGTTTGATTTACTTTGGCTTCTGTTGGTTCAATCACAAAATTATATACTGCTACAACTTCTGCTTATGTTGTAGTATGAATAAGCTTCATATTTGAATGACTCTACGCACTGAAGCCAAAAGGCGATTTAGATCTTAAAAATATTCAGTGAGAGTTCACAGACAATATCGAAAACCGAAGTAATGGAAACCGGTCAAAGGTTTCAAAGGTCACCTCCCGCTTCCTTTTCAGCAGCTTCCGTTTCAGCCCATCCCTGTACAACCGCTCTGAGTGACATTGTTTATTTTTGTAGTGTCTTTGAGTTCATTACTTTTGATGTTGATTAAATAAGCTTGAAAACATTATGATTGCAAAAATCAAAATAATATGATCATAATATTATCACCCTTTTTTCACTGAAGTTTAACATTATGTTCTCTCTTAATTTCAATAATGTATTCTTATGTGAACTATGTGACAGTAAAGTTTTGTGCCATATTCACTGCGGGATTCGTCGCGTCTTCAAAAAGGCTTGTCAAGTTAGAATAGTTAGGTTTTTAAAGCACTCAAGATTCCAAAAGGCATCGATGGATAACTGACAACTCTGAAGACTGCGCGGTAAAAAAAAAAAAAACAAAACTTGTTAACAATAGATATAAGAGGACTCGGATGACCACTTGGATGCAATTGGACGTCATTCGGCTGTCATCGGATGTCATTCGGACGCCACTCGGAAGTTGACAATTCAAACTGCACAATATATATAGGCGTTCATTGCTCCGTCTTTGTCTTGTAGTTCGGCGCTAATCAAGTGGCCAGAGTGGCCAGAATTTGGAATACGAGTAAAATCTCGAAAATCAACCACCACAGTGCGGTAGAATATAAATATCTCCATTTCCCCAGCGATTTTCTGCCTCCCAAACAAACTCTTTCTACCAGAAAAGGCTAAGTTTTTACACATATTGGCAACCCAGAAACGATAGAGGAATCCGTGGATGCAATTCGAAATGTCGCCAGATGCATTCTGTCGGTAAAGCGACGCGCTGATTGGTTAATTCAAGCCACGCTGTCAAATTGCATCCACGGATTCCTCTATCGTCTCTGGGTTGCCGAATTCAGCTAAAAAATAGCCAGGAGTCAATGGGTTAATAAAGTGTCGCAATTTGGGTGAAAGCCGAATGGGACTATATAACTCACTAAATGGATCTTTGTTAACTTTATGTAGCTTAGTCTGAAAAAGCTTTTCATTTAATCCAGAAAAACCTTGAAGTTTTAGAAAGGATGCTCTTAATGTTGCTCATTGTGTATGCACAGCGGAAGCGTCATATTCCTATCACCTCGCTTTGCGCCTCGTTTTATACCCTGGGTTCCAGAGGCTGAATATCCGCTTTTCCCAGCATTCTAGGGGGTTAGCATTCGAAATATGGCAATTACGCATATATTTCTTTCAACACAAGGCACTGCACAATTGTATTTCACAGAGAAACAGTGAGCCGACACGAGAACCTGACGCGTCTCAGTTAGCTATTAACTAGGCCCTTGACCCTCCAAGCGAAAAGCTCGGTTACCCAGCAAATGTCCGCAACTAGCCTGTTGGAACAAAGAGCCGTGTCCTATAGTTACTCGTTACGGCGTTCATTGCTCCGTCTTTGTCTTGTAGTTCGGCGCTATCGGACGCCACTCGGAAGCTGACAATTCAAACTGCACAATATATATAGGCGTTCATTGCTCCGTCTTTGTCTTGTAGTTCGGCGCTAATCAAGATTGCACCGGTAAGATCTCTAATGGTAAACCCTTAAAGAAAACAAAATAGCAAACTAGGAAAGCGTCCATTTTAATCAATAGCAGCAAAAGAGAAGGCTAAAACCTATCTATTTTTTGTATATCTATTCATCAATGCTATTAAGTCCTATAGTTACTCAATCAAACACACTTTGTATGATGCTTAAATCTAGATGCATTCTTTCAAATTGCTTGGGTGCCTCGCCCCATAGAACGGAATGTAAAGTTTCGTTATAAATAGGCTAACAAGTTTAAAAAGACTTCTTTTGATTATCGTTTATTCGATTTCTAGCTATCTTTGTAGCCGTTATCCTTTATAAATAAAGGAGCTTACTTTGCGTGATAAATTGTATTTTTTCAAAACAACCCTAGTAACGGCAATGCATGGCTAACTTGAATAGAACTTCCATTGAATTAATTACTACACTTCATGCCTGACGAATGTGCAAGCCAAAATATAAAGCAACTTGGATGTTAGATTATTGCTGTTGTGACACCATTGTGTTTTAGATCCCCTCCAATTTGACCTTGTAAAAAGAGAAAGCGACTGTGAGCATTAGTTATTGTGATTAAAGCTCTAGTCCAAGAAGTAACCATTTTGGTGCCAAGAGGCTCTGAAAATTATTCTAAACAAAGCCAATCGCCAATTTAATTGTTGTTGTTCACAACTGAAAATAAAAGGTTTATTTTAGGAATGACCATTTATGACTGAGTCCTAATAATCATTATTAAATATGATAAAAAAATATATCAGCTACTTGCTTGAATAAACCGAAGAATGCTTTGAGTGACTCGGAGGCGTAAAACTGACGCGCGACTGGTCTTTCAGTTTCAGTTTAAGTTTCATTTTAACCTTTGTTTATCGAGGGTAACATATTTAACCGAATATACAGTTTTCTAACATATGGCCCTCGGTTAGTAAGCACTGTCACTGGGGTGGTCACTGCCAGAGGGTTTATTGTGTCCCCAGTGGTTCTTTTACGTCCCTTCGGTTCAGGTTAGTGAAGTGCAGCTTGAAGAGACGGGACCTTTGGTTTAGTGTCCTTATCCGAGAAGACTGGAAACACGGGAGAATAATTTCAACTCACTTGTGACACAAATTCGAATCAAGGCAGGAACCCGGAAAAATCCCCAGTTAAAAAAAAAAAATCAAAGTAATATAATCATAATATGATCACCCTTTTTTTCACTCAAGTTTAACATTATGTTCTCGCTTAATTTCAAAAATGTATTCTTATGTGAACTATGTGAGAGTAAAGTTTTGTGCCATATTCACTGCGGGATTCGTCGCGTCTTCAAAAAGGCTTGTCAAGTTAGAATGTGAACTTTAGAAGCACACTAGCATACACACATTGGCACCAGTCGGGCCAAGACGGGACGCTAGCACAGTCTATTACCCGTGCAGTTCGGCAACCATGGACAGCTGTTTCGTCCTTATTAGGACTCGTCAGCATGGCATAGCCGGTTTGCCTCAGTTAAACTTCATCGGCAAAAAACCCGTGCAGTTCGGCAACCATGGACAGCTGTTTCGTCCTTATTAGGACTCGTAAGCATGGCATGGCATAATGTGTGTATGCTAGTGTGCTTCTAAAGTTCACATTTATGTATACATACTCGCAAGGATAGTTTGGCTATCCGACGGAGTTTTAGACTAGCAAAGGTCGCATGCGTGATCCGCACAATTGGCATCACGCTAGCCCGGTCGCAGCTCTAGATCCCACATGGATCTAAGCTGTGGTTTAAAGCACTTCGTTCGAGTCGAAGTCGCCCTGCAGTTTTTCTTTGCCGATAAAGTTTAACTGAGGCAAACCGGCTATGCCATGCTGACGAGTCCTAATAAGGACGAAACAGCTGTCCATGGTTGCCGAACTGCACGGGTAATAGACTGTGCTAGCGTCCCGTCTTGGCCCGACTGGTGCCAATGTGTGTATGCTAGTGTGCTTCTAAAGTTCACATTTATGTATACATACTCGGAAGGATAGTTTGGCTATCCGACGGAGTTTTAGACTAGCAAAGTCGCATGCGTGATCCGCACAATTGGCATCACGCTAGCCCGGTCGCAGCTCTAGATCCCACATGGATCTAAGCTGTGGTTTAAAGCACTTCGTTCGAGTCGAAGTCGCCCTGCAGTTTTTCTTTGCCGATAAAGTTTAACTGAGGCAAACCGGCTATGCCATGCTGACGAGTCCTAATAAGGACGAAACAGCTGTCCATGGTTGCCGAACTGCACGGGTAATAGACTGTGCTAGCGTCCCGTCTTGGCCCGACTGGTGCCAATGTGTGGATGCTAGTGTGCTTCTAAAGTTCACATTTATGTATACATACTCGGAAGGATAGTTTGGCTATCCGACGGAGTTTTAGACTAGCAAAGGTCGCATGCGTGATCCGCACAATTGGCATCACGCTAGCCCGGTCGCAGCTCTAGATCCCACATGGATCTAAGCTGTGGTTTAAAGCACTTCGTTCGAGTCGAAGTCGCCCTGCAGTTTATTTTGCCGATGAAGTTTAACTGAGGCAAACCGGCTATGCCATGCTGACGAGTCCTAATAAGGACGAAACAGCTGTCCATGGTTGCCGAACTGCACGGGTAATAGACTGTGCTAGCGTCCCGTCTTGGCCCGACTGGTGCCAATGTGTGTATGCTAGTGTGCTTCTAAAGTTCACAAGTTAGAATAGTTAGGTTTTTAAAGCACTCAAGATTCCAAAAGGCATCGATGAATAACTGACAACTCTGAAGGCTGCACGGTAAAAAAAAAAAAAAAATCTTGTTAACAATAGATATAAGAGGACTCGGATGACCACTTGGATGCAATTGGACGTCACTTAGACGTCATTCGGCTGTCATCGGATGTCACTCGGACGCCACTCGGAAGTTGACAATTCAAACTTCACAATATATATAGGCGTTCATTGCTCCGTCTTTGTCTTGTAGTTCGGCGCTAATCAAGATTGCACCGGTAAGATCTCTAATGGTAAACCCTTTAAGAAAACAAAATAGCAAACTAGTTAATCATCCATTTCAATTAATCAATAGCAGCAAAGGAGAAGGCTAAAACCTATCTATATTTTGTGTATCTATTCATCAATTCTGTTAAGTTCTATAGTTACTCAATCAAATACACTTTAGTATGATGCTTAAATCTAGAGATGCATTCTTTTAAATGCTTGGGAGCCTCGCTCCATGGAACGGAATGTAAAGTTTCGTTATAAATAGGCTAACAAGTTTTAAAAAACGTCTTTTGATTAAATATCGTTTATTCGATTTCTAGCTATCTTTGTAGCCGTTATCCTTTATAAATAAAGGAGCTTACTTTGCGTGATAACTTGTATTTTTCCAAACAACCCTAGTAACGGCAATGCATGGCTAACTTGAATAGAACTTCCATAATTAATTACACTTCATGCCTGACGAATGTGCAAGCTAAAATATAAAGCAACTTGGATGTTAGATTATTGCTGTTGTGACACCATTGTGTTTTTAGATCCCCTCCCATTTGACCTTGTAAAAAGTGAAAGCGACTGTGAGCATTAGTTATTGTGATTAAAGCACTAGTCCAAGAAGTAACCATTTTGGTGCCAAGAGGCTCTGAAAATTATTCTAAACAAAGCCAATCGCCAATTTAATTGTTGTTGTTCACAACTGAAAATATAAGGTTTATTTTAGAAATGACCATTTATGACTGAGTCCTAATAATCATTATTAAATATGATTAAAAAATATATCAGCTACTTGCTTGAATAAACCGTAGGATGCTTTGAGTGATAACCGGAGGCGTAAAACTGACGCGCGACTGGTCTTTCTTAAATATCGAAAAATTCAATCTTTTCTGCTCAGAAAGCATCATAAAATGGCTAGTGCAGCGGTCGAGGAAACCGTCGAGGAGATAGTTGAAGAAGTCGTAGAGGAAACGGTTGAAAATGCTGTAGAGGAAGCAGTCGAGGACGCTGTGGAAGATGCTGTGGAAGAAGCAGTTGAGGAGCAAGTCGAGGCTGTAAGTTATGGTGATGCTGATGATCGTGGTGATGATGAAAATAATGATTATAATTATGTGGTGATAGTGATTGGAATGATAATGATAATGTTATGATGATGACTGGGTGTGATTATGATAATGTGATGATGATGTTGATAACTAGAATGATTATGATAATGTGATAATGATGATGATAATGTGATGATGATGATAATAATAGTGAGTAGTGGAGATGAAGATGGTGGAGGTGAAAATGATGAGGCTGCTGATAATAGGGATGATAGAAGATGTTGGTGATGGTGATGATGATGATAATGGTGATAGTGGTGGTGTTGATGATGGTGGTGGTGGTGGTGGTGGTGGTGGTGGTGGTGGTGGTGGTGGTGGTGGTGGTGGTGGTGGTGGTGATGATGACGATGATGATGACGATGAAGATGGTGATGATGAAGATGGAGATGATTATGATGATGATGGTGATAGTGACGGTGATAGGGATGATGATAGGTGATGATGGTGAAGGTGATAATAATGGTAATGGTGATAGTAATGATAATGGTGATGATAATAGGTGATAATTATGGTGGTATGCCGATAGCGATGATGATCATTCCATGTTGTCTTGACCAGGCTGTTGAGGAAGCGGTAGAAAACGCCGTCGAGGATGCTGTGGATGAAGCAGTGGAAGAAGAAGTAGAGGAAGGAGTCGAGCAGACCGTCAACAACACCATCAGGAACCGCATAATTAAAGTCGTTGCAGGTGATTAAAACTAAGCGAGGTCTAGTCTTCCACAAAGTTGTTGTTGCTTCTACTCAAAATTGGATAAAATCAGATAAAAGAGAGATGGATAAAATCAGGCCGGGGGGAAAGAGTGGTCATTAATCCGAGACAAAATGGAAGGGTCGTCAGTCGGAAAATAATAACCTGCGTACCACAAACTGTTACCATTGTAATCCAGGGCCGTTAGCAGGGGGTGGGGCACTGGGGGCAAGTTCCCCCCCCCCAAAAAAAAAAAAAAAAAAAAAAAATATATATATATATATATATATATATGGTTACCGATCCAGAGGACTCTTAGCCTTAGAGCGTTTACATGGTTTGCCGGGTAATAAAAAAACACAAAAAAGAGGAGCAGTGTGAAATAGTCATAGCTCGAGGACTCTTGGCCTTAGAGCGTTTACATGGTTTGCCGGGTAATGAAAAACCACAAAAAGAGAGGCAGTGTGAAATAGTCATAGCTCGAGGACTCTTGGCCTTAAAGCGTTTACATGGTTTGCTGGGTAATAAAAAACCACAAAAAGAGGAGCAGTGTAAAATAGTCATAGCTCGAGGACTCTTGGCCTTAAAGCGTTTACATGGTTTGCCGGGTAATAAAAAACCACAAAAAGAGGAGCAGTGTAAAATAGTCATAGCTCGAGGACTCTTAGCCTTAGAGCGTTTACATGGTTTGCCGGGTAATAAAAAACCACAAAAAGAGGAGCAGTGTGAAATAGTCATAGCTCGAGGACTCTTGGCCTTAGAGCGTTTACATGGTTTGCCGGGTAATAAAAAACCACAAAAAGAGGAGTGTGAAAAAGTCATAGCTCCGGAAGGCGTAATAAGTTTCACTTCTTAAAGAAGGCCAATCACGCCGCCATTTTATGCTCCCGCTCTATGGCGAGTCACACTGATCTTGAATAGAAGAATATCATGCTGATTTTCTTGTCAGGTCTTCTCGCCGTCTTGGATATTTCGCTACTTATTGATCTGATCTTGACCTGATTCTATTCTCTTTGTTCGTGTCAGGTCTTCTTGTCGCCGTCTTGGTTATTTCGCCAATTATTGATCTGATCAAGGCAGGCGCTGGAGCCGGCAAAAAGAAATGCACAATTGACGATAAAACAAAGGCCAAGGTGAGGCTTACAAATTGTGATTATTTCATGAAACAGACAAAAGGCAGAACGACAGCGCAGTAGCTGTATTATCCCAGAGAGATTCACAGTCCACAATAAAAAGAGCCATTTTCCATTAAACATAAAGTAGGCCTGGTCCTTGAGTGCGCATGGGCCCCCTGGCTTGAGAACAGAAACACGTGGCTTCGCAGCCGATTGATTGAACATGGCGCATCCTTCTTCACCTCCACCCCCTTTGACCGTATAAACGTGGATCATTTTCTTACAAAAGTATGCTCAGTTGTTAGTGGGTCATTTTCTTACAAAAGTATGCTCAGTTATTAGTGGGTCATTTTTTTACAAAAGTATGCTCAGTTATTAGTGGGTCATTTTTCTTCATTTTCAATATTAAAAGTGGGTAATTTTCTTTTTAAAATATCCTCAGTTATAATAATTTTTCCATAAACCCTTATCCTTGCTAAGACCCGGACGTAGGGCGTCTTACACGAACATATAAGCAAAACAGTGGAACCCCGAAATAACGCTACTCTATAGAACTGAGAACCGATATCGATTTCTCGGTATAAAGATGCATTTTCCCCACACTTACCATATAGTTAAACACGGTTGCATACTCCGAGAATCTGTGTATCGTAACCCGCAGTGCTTCATGGGTATCATGTAAATAATCAAAAAAGGGTAAATAAAATACAAATCCAGGTTACAAAAGTTTTATAATTCTTGTTTATGTTTTTATCAACATTCACACAGCTTTTAGATACAAGGATTCAGCCGTTTATACGCTACCCATGAACCACCGCGGGTTACGGCACATGGATTCTCGAGTGCAGCCATTTTTAAAATGGGTGTATATTAGCACACTGTAATAAATTATGTCTGAGCCTACAGATGGACCGGTCAGTGGGCGTGCTTGATGTACTGAGTAAACTGGTGACGTCATGGGCGGAGCTGCTGAAGTCGTACAATCAGAAGGAATCGTTGGGTGACGTCACTTACAGGGGCAAATCCGCTGACGCAGCAGGAGTAGTGTGGGGGCTCTTCAACGATATGAAGGAGGTGGGGAAATAACCGAAAAATGGTCATAGAAATATACAGAGTTTATTTGTCCTAGCAATAGCTCAAAATATAATAAAATAATGCTACTCAATGCAATAGGCGATTCCAGCTATAAGTTTGCGCGTGCATAACCATAGAAACCTACCGCAACTACCAGAATGCAGCGCGCGCTTTTTTAAGCTTTCATCAAACGAAGCGCGCACTGCATGCCGGTAGTTGAGGTAGGTTCCCATGGTGAGTGCGCGCGCATGGTTATAGCTGGAATAACCTATTGAGGCACATCGATTGAGGCGCATCTATCATGGTGGCTCTTCGTCCTCAGGGTCCAAAGAGAGATTGCTAGGCCGTGAAACCGGGAGCAATTCCCTACTCTTACGAATAGCAAACGCGGGTAACGTCCCCGTTACAGTACGATAACCAGCCCCGTAGCAGTCCTAGTTCCGTATCACTCAGCTTTTGTTTTTATCTTTTTGCCTCGAATATTGAAGATTTGAACAATCCAAAACTACCTAAATGATAAAAACTATTAACCTTTCCTGAGATATAAATCCAGCTTATTTCATCCAATGGTTTGTTCAGAAAGTATCATTATTTCGAAGCGATTTTCATAATTGTTGCTAAAATGAGCGGCGTTTACTGCACAGTGAACTGACCCGCGTCACGAAAGTCAGATGAAAACAATAACTCCTTTGAAAAAATGTCCTAATTTTTAAACGAATGTCTTGTGTATAGGTTTTTTTCTGACTTGATGCGATTTGTTCGATTTACATTGCTTTTAGTTTTTCGTGCTTCACGGAGGACGTGGGAATAGTTCCGTATCACTCTGCGCTCCTAGTGTGTTTTTGGTTTGACTGCAGATATAAAGCCGCGAAAAGGATTGATTTGATTATCCCGTTCTCAATTAATCATTTTAATCTCAGTAATTATAATTCTAAACGGTTAATTTTTGGGGTTGTGTGGGCTTTTTATTTCAGTCATTCGGCTGAATTAAGAACTTCATTTTAATGACAACCTCCTTAATAGTAGTTGGCACTCAATAAAATATTATTCTATATTAAAATAATTACTGAAAGTGTGATTGATATATCAATATGAAAATGATTTTAAACAAAACGGCCGAGGTTAAGCATAGTTAAATCATTGGCTGGCTAACTTACAACAACAACGCATTACGGCTGCCGTAACATTCACATTTGTTCTTTAAATAAAAACGGCTTTTTGTTGAGCTCTCGAAAATTATCAAAATAAATCACCCAATTCTAGGCTCACCTTATCCTCTACATATTTGCATTTTGTCCTTTTTGCCGTTTCAGTATTTGTGTGGGTTGTGGCATTTATTTTGGAAAAATTCTATCAGACCGTTTTGTTTTTTGCAATATGGATTTGTTAGCGACACGCGAGCGAAAGCCCATTGAAGATTGTTGGTTTGTTAACCTGCTGCATTGCGAAGTTAAAATCATTTTTATACATTAATTTTAAGCAAAAAGAAAGGGATATGATATGTTATAAAGTAAATATAAGTGATACGGAACTATGCCCTCTGCTACGGAACTACTCCCACTATGTGCAAACAGAAAATACCATATAAATCAATAAAATTTGAAAAGGTGTAGTCTTTTCTGTGCATATTATATGCATAAGTTTGAAGTCGTCTTAGAACTAATCATGAGCATTGGGCCCTCCGCAAAAAAGATAGAGCAATTTTAAGGAGACGGGACCTCGGTTTTGTGTCTGACAGACTAGGAAACACAGGAGAAACAAGTTTAACCCACTTACAGTACGAAATCCAAATCCATACCCGAGTTCAGAGTCGAGATTCGAACTCGGACCGCAGCGTTGAGAGACCAGAGTGCTAACCACTAAAAGCTTCCACGTGTAACAAAAGCTACGAAAAAGACTTTGGAATGCGCTAATTTGAGTGCGTTTCTTTATCTCTTGTTCTTAGGAATTGAGAAAGGCCCAGCGCATAAGCGATGCTTGTTCAACTGACTGCAAATGGAAGGCGAACATAGACGTTTTCGAGTTGGACGTGATTAAGGCCGCGTATAACATCGACGCCATCTTCATGGCCAAAGACCATGGTCCGGTGATGAAGCAAAAGAACTTCCCACCGGAGGACGACAGAAAGACCATGACAGATGCCTTCAACAAGTTCTACAACGATGACTGGAAAATGATTATTAAAATGAACGTAAGTGTGTAGAAAAGGCGAAGGGGGTGAGGGGTGGGGGAGCCGTGAGATTAGTCTAGTGTTATTTCTATTGCTCTGCAAGATGAAGATGCCTGTGATAACGATAATCTGAAATGTAATAATAATAATGTAATAATGATGGTGATGTTAATAATGATGACGGTGATGATGAAGATGATTATGGTGGTGGTAAAGATGATGATGATGATAATGGTGATGGTAATGTTGATGTGGATAATAATGATTATGGTGATGGTGATGGTTTTGATGATATAGGTTGTAGTGATGGTGATGATGATGATGATAATGTTGATGATGATAATTTTGATGATAATGATGATGATTGTATGTTGTTTCAGTTGTAGATAGTTGTGATGATGATGGTGGTGGTGATGGTGATGGTGATGATAGTGGTGGTGGTGGTGATGGTGGTGGTGGTGGTGGTGGTGGTGGTGGTGGTGGTGGTGGTGGTGGTGGTGGTGGTGGTAATGGTGGTGGTGGTGGTGGTGGTAATGGTGGTGGTGGTGGTGGTGGTGGTGGTGGTGGTGGTAATGGTGGTGGTGGTGGTGGTGGTGGTGGTGGTGGTGGTGGTGGTGGGGGTGGTGATGGTGATGATAGTGATGGTGATGGTGGTGGTGATGGTGGTGGTGGTGGTGGTGGTAATGGTGGTGGTGGTGATGGTGGTGGTGATGGTGCTGGTAATGGTGGTGGTGATGGTGGTGGTGGTGATGTGTGGTGGTGGTGGTGGTGGTGGTGATGGTGATGGTGGTGGTGTGGTTGGTGGTGGTGGTGGTGATGGTGGTGGTGGTGGTGGTGGTTATGGTAATGATGATGATGGTGGTGGTGTTGCCGACCCCACAGGCCCAGAAGAACCTCACCAAGGCTGTTAAGGCGGGCGCAGCCAAAGCCGCCCAGGAGGCTGTGAAGAAGGAGATAACGCCCCCACTGAAGACTGCTATCAAGTCTGGTATCGAGAAGCAAGTCGTGCCTGACGTGAAGGGGGAGGCAAAGTCTGCAGCAGACGCAGAGGTGAGGAATAGGGGACTTGCGCTAAGAGATCACGTGACTGTTTGGGTAGCAAAATCGGGCGCTAGGGCTTTTAGCGGCAAAATAACAGCAACAAAAATTTATTCAGCGCTAGCGAAAAAAGCCAGAATGTCTTTTTTTAGCAAGGGCTTAAAGATTTTATTTTTTCGTTGTTCTTTGGTAGGACGGGAGAAGTCATTTCTGATTTTTTTGTTAGATTTTTTTTGTTTTGAATTTGCCACCCCAAAAAGGTCACGTGATCTCTTAGCGCACGACAGGTTCTGTAACGAAGCAAAGTAAAAATGTTTTTATTGCACTTGAAGAAAGTAGGCATTATATACTAAAAAGGATAATATACTAATAATTACTCGAAAACTTAAAATACTATTTTCAATCTATTTCAATTTGCTCGATTTGAGATATTCAAGTCTCAATATATTTTTATGTATTTCTATGGTAATTTGATAAGAATGGCTTTTTCCTATGATTTTAACTTATTTCAAATATCGCAAGTGGCTTTTTTAAAAGATCTCAAGCAATGTTTACAGGGTTCGGATTTATTTAGCCAGTTTAGTTAAGTTTAGTTTATAGTTTATGTTTGAAAAATGATTTTTCCCATGGTAATACTTAACTTTTAGGTTACAAGGAAAACGCCTTTCAGGTCATTTCTGGATTTCCTCGACAAGCCGTAGCAGGGGGGGGGGGCATGAGGGCATGTGCTCCCCCAATATTTTAAAAATATATAAGGAAATGACTAGGAGGGGCGTGGCTGTGCACCTCCCCTCCCTCCACAATATTTTCTTGATGTTTCTGTGCCCCCCCCCCCCCCCCACCCCCACCCCCCAATCTTACGTGACCTGCTACGGCCCTGGACTAGAACTAATTTAGACTAAATTAATTTAAACGTTTTTATTGCAGACGAAAATTGTGTTCAACGAGTGGAATGCTAGAATCAATGAGCACGCTGCCATTCCTATTTACGGTATTTCATCGCTGAAACACTGGATGATGGATAATATCAAACCCGAAGCAGTCAGGAAATCTACTGAGAAAGGTACCAAGAACAGAGAAATAAATCTCGAAAAATTCAAAACTTTGGTGCACATGGGCGAGGAACATATAATACTTTCCTTTGCGGCTCTCTCATCACTTGGACCAGCTTTCTCCTGATAATAAACGGAAAACGATGCACATCGATCTCGACGGTTGAGGTAGTGCCCTTATATTTGGCTTTGGTTGGATCTCTATCCACAGGAAACCCGGTCAAATTAGCTAATTTGAAGCGATTACGTCACGTGTTTGCAAATCAAAAATAGCTCTGAAAAAGGCACGTGCTATAACGTAATTTCTCGGCTTATTTCAGGAAAATTCACTCTTTTGTTTATAAGAACGTCTAATTTTTAGTTAAGGCTGGGCCGTTCTTTTTTCGGAGCATTTTAAGGCTGAAAAAATATAGTACTCAATCAATTATGAGAAGGTGAAATACGGAAGCGGTCAATAGCAACTATATTTGAAGTGAACACAATTTTATTCTGCATTTTAGAACATATCAGACTAACAGAGCAATTATTTTGCTGCTATCTCAGCCTCGGCATGTTCTAAGAATTTGGTAAACTCTAGGGGTGGACCTTCTTATAAAAAAAAGTAACTTATAAAAAAGAGTGTAGTGTAAAATAGGTAAAAAATAATCGGAACTTATTTGTTTAATCTTTGAGCAGGGCCGTAGCAGGGGGTGGGGCACTGGGGGCACGTGCACCCACCCCCCCCCCCCCAAATATTTTCCAAAATTATAAAAAAAACGAACAGCAGGGGCGTGGCTGTGCCCCCCAATATTTCTTAATGTTTTTGTATTGTGCCCCCAAATATTTCGAGGACTGCTACAGCCCTGTTGAGGGAGAGTCAGTAATGTTAAGCAGGCATAGACATCTAATATTTGGGAATTCCTGACTACTTTATGGCGATTGAAGGGTTGAAGGTGAGAGAGGGAATATAGGGGGATGCGGGGGGGAGGGGGTTAGCTTTGGGGGCGTTGTCCCCTGGAATCAACCCTTATCATGCAAATACTTGGATTCCCGCGGTAAGTTTGTGTGGTTCTGTTTCAGCCACCGCTGCTGCGAATGCTACGTTTCAGCTCCCTGACGCTCAAATCAAGATCATGCACATCACAGCCGACTCGAAGGACCAAGTTCTGCGCAAGTACCGCGATGACATCAAGAAAATTGCCGACAAAGCCGCCGATGACTACATCAAGAAAGCGTTAGAGGAACACAAGGCTAAGAAATGAGCTAGGACAAGGAGAAGACGCCGCGAATCGAGAAGAGATGGATAGATTTGGTGTAATACGAGAGGTTAACAAAAAAACACATGCGGTAACATCTAAAACATAAAAAGCTATAAGGGGGAAGATAAAACGTATGTAGTGTTAAGTAGTCCATCACTAGCATAATGATAAGGTATTACTGGTTAGCCTTATAGCGTTAGTTTTCAGTAAGCTATTACTAGCATAAAAGCAAAGCTTGTGATGTTATTGGTATAGCCATAGCTTAATGAATGTAGTGTTAGGCCATTACTAGAATAATAGATAATTATAGATGGTAAGGCATGTGATATCACTGGTATAGCTATGGCTATATAGCCATAGTTTTCATAGCATAATGATAATGTTTGTGATGTTATTGGTAAAGCCATAGCTTAAAGAATGTAACAGTATAGATTAATCACGAATGGGAAAGCCAATAAAGCTGAGTGAATAAAAAAATGGTTTCAGAACAATCTCTAGTTATTTTATCTATCGAACAATTAGTTTTCAGGTTAATGGCATATGGTTGCTACGAAACAACGTTGCTACGAAAGTGAAAAGCGCTACATTCGAATAAATAGACTAAAATCACCACGCGTCCTCCAACTCGATTCCGTGGAACAGTAACTTCTCCGACACGTTTTTCTGTTCTAGGTCACATGATCATGGAAGGGTCAGATGACGTCATCACTTGTGTCATTTTTTTTAAACACTTATGTTGATAGTTCCAAGAGATTTGACAAAAAACGGAAGCTTTTATAAAACAAAAACAAAATTCCCTAGCAGCAGTTTTTTGTATCATCCACCCCTTTTATGTTCATTTTCCAGTTCGTTCATTGGCGTGGATTCGATAATGCAGAGACCAAACAATGAAAAACAATTCCCATCATATTTTTAGTGAAACCTTATTCTTTATGGCCACCATTCAGCCAAAAGAGAAGTGCTCTATGATGTGCGCTATTAACTTAAAGAAACATCATTTCATCATTTTTCTTCAGTAAAGCCTCGTCATGAATAAGGACACCTTGGAAAGCACGATATTTTTGTAACATCGCACTTTCTTGTTCTTTCCCTTCCCCTTTTGTCGTCGCAGACTATTCTCAGTTGTGTGCTAGTAGTCCAGAATACGCTCTATCCGCTTCAACTGTTTCTTGTTGACTTGTTACTGTTGTTGTGCATATATAATCATTGAAGGGACTACATAGATGACTTCCCCTTTGGCGTTTTTTTTTTTTTTTTTTTTTTGCAAATTGGCTGTAAAACGCACCGAGCTATGAATAAGTAGTCACGCGAATGTTACTTCGTCTGTGATTGGCTAAGTATTCTAAGTTTGCAGCCAACCAATGAAATAACAGAAGGGTGCAGCTATTTTTAACGTCACCGCAAGACGTCAAAAGAGATTTGTTTTAGCTACTTGTGACGTCACCTGAAACAAGAATCGCTTGAGTGACATTTGATGACTTTGGAATGGCTTTATAAAGAGCAGAGTTTTCGAAGAGTTTGGTTCAAGAAAGTCTTGTATTTTGTACGTTTGAGTGTTTTTTACCATCAAAATGGCTGTTGCTGGTGCAATCGAAGTAGCAGAACTGGCAGCCGAAGCTGCTGCCGAAGCAGCTGCCGAAGCAATTGCAGGTAAGTTCGTGTATTTAGACAAGAAGAATGCGATGATACGAAAGACAATATCATAGATCACAAAAACATTCACAAAACAACACAAATATTTAAATAATCTTAAATTCCATGCATTTTATTGCACAAAGAATGTAAAAGAGGTAGTAAATATATTAAGTATTTGGAATATAAAATATCACTTATCTAAATTGATTTAAGTCATGAAGTGCTGGAAATTTAGTTAAATTTGATGAAATTAGATTAGGAGATGTGGAAATCGGGGAAGGTGGGTATGGTTAAGGACTGGCGGAAAGTGGATTGAGTAAAAAGGAATTAATTTTTAAAGAAGGCTGGTCGATGATGGAGTACATGGAAACTAATTGAGGTGAATTTGACTGCGAAAATGTGTTTTAGTCTGAAAATGACTGATCCGAATTAACAACTGTACATAATCGGAAATGTGGAACTCGAGGAAAAATTGACCGGACCCGGGGGGGGGGGGGGGGTGGCTTTTGAGGCCCCCCAGCAACTTTGATCTGTAATAATTTTTGAACTAGTAAAGCTAGAGCATTGAAATTTGATGACTTTTCCAAAAATTCATCTGGGATCATTTTGGTGTAAACAAAATTTTGATGTGTACCATGGTAACCATGAGACATAGGTTTACTTAAAATTAGGCAAAACGCTTTAAGTCGTTAAGATAAACTATTAATACGACATACCCAACGTAAGTCCATGTTTTATAAGCGTTTTATACGTTATATAATTTTGAAAAAACACAATAAAAATTAACATCTCTATTTTAGGGGGGAGGGGTGGTGTTTTTTATGTCAATTTTTAACCTTCTCGAAATACTCCCTGTAAAAATAGCAAAAAAAAAACATTCATATCCACCTAAAATCCTTAATATAACTTGAAACGAAGATTAAATATTGTCAAAAAGCTTCAGATTTTGCTACCTAGTTTTTATTGATTAAAATAAATAACTTTCATTAAATCCAAGATGGCGGACCCAAGATGACGGATGCTGATGTCACATAATTAGCTAAAAATCGCTTATTTTTTTTAAACTAACATCTAAATTTGGCAAAATCCAATATCGGCTAATTGAATACAAACTAAAAATCGAATTATTGAATACAAACAAAATTTTAATGTTGCCGTACCGCAGGTGCTTCGTAAACTTTATGACTTGTATTCAGAAGAGAAAAACAGTGACTGTGATCGTTTTTGGTCAATGGAGAAAGTATCTGAAAAGAAACCGCCATCTTGGATTTGTATAATTTTTGCAAAAGAAAAAAAAAGATAAGTAATTGTTACAAAAAAAAGTATTTGCATGCATGTATTACTGCTCATAGTAATGATAAATGCATATTAGCTTTTAAAGTATGATCTAGTAAATCTAGTCACATTTTAGACAACAGCTTTGAGAGAGCAAAATTTACCCACCCCTTCCCCCCCCCCCCCCAAATATCCGAAGATAGCGGGATGAGTGTTCTGTCCCAGTGGAAGTTAAGCATGGGTGGACTTGGAAAACATCGATTGTCTTAACAAAGTAAACACTAGATTAGCCGAGTGAGGGACTAAAGGAATCAGAGATTTTGGTATACAATTGTAAAATGTATTTTAAAATTCAGAGACAACCGCGGAGGCCGCCGCAGAGGGGGCGGCAGAGGCGGCGGCTGAAGGAGCGGCAGAAATGGCAGCAGAGGCGGCAGCCGAGACAGCAGCCGAAACGGCATCCGAGACAGCGGCAGAAACTGCGGCGGAGACGGCCGCCGTTTCGGCGGCCGAAGTAAGTTATTTCTTTTTTTATCAAGAAAGTTTCGATTTTCCAGCGCAAAATTGAAACAAATTAAAAACATTATTCAATCTTGCCCTTCTGTGCCTTGTCCCCCCCCTAGGAAAGTATATCTGGAGGGTTAATTGCCAAGGTCGTTAAAGTCGGTGCGATTATTGTGGCCGGTGTAGCGGTCGGATCTGTTATTGATCTGATTAAGAGTGCGACAGGCGCGGGAATCAAGAAATGCGAACTTGACGCAGACACCAGGAGAAGTCTGGAAAAAGTGCAAGATGCACTCTCTCAAATGGCAGGTGAATTCTTATGAATGTGATTATTTTCTACAACGCTTATCACAAAGCCTTCTAGTCCCTTCATTTTTCCAGCTAAAGTCAAATACTATTCTTTTTCTATGCCCTCCCCTCAGCTAAAGTATAGTCAAATACTATTCTTTTTCTATGCCCTCCCCTCAGCTAAAGTATAGTCAAATACTATTCTTTTTCTATGCCTTCCCCTCAGCTAAAGTATAGTCAAATATTATTATTTTTCTATGCCCTCCCCTCAGCTAAAGTATAGTCAAATACTATTATTTTTCTATGCCCTCCCCTTAGCTAAAGTATAGTCAAATACTATTCTTTTTCTATGCCTTCGCATCCCCTCAGCTAATCCTGGGTACGCCCCTGGCCCCGATTCCCTTGTCTCAAAGGCTCTTTATCCGTTCTTTCCCTAAGTGAAAGGACAGAATAAGTTATTAATACCTTTTAACAATCGTTTTTTTCCTAGGCATGTTCAAAAGATGGAATGAAGTGCTGGGTAAACTCGGAAAAGACGTGGATCTAGGAAGCATTCAGGTGGATGTGGAAGGCGAGAAGGAGAGTATCCACGTCAGTAGTCTGTTTTACGGGGTACTTGACACCATCAGAAAGGTAAGCCAGGATAAGAGGTCAGATATAATAAGGTTTTGTCGTCTGAACTGACCTCAGCTTCAATATCACCTTAGTTGGTCACTCAGGAATTTAACTACATTTACGACAAGATACCGTTGCTTTACCCTAATTGTTCGCTAAAATTTTAGGATCGATTACGACAGAAAAGGTCACTATGAAAAGTTGCCTCAAAGATGTACAGGGTACACCCCCCCCCCCCCCCCTGGCGGCCAGAAAGTGGGTCATTTCATAAAAAAAAACAATGCCTTTTCAATACGATACCCATGACTGCGCACTACCCCCCTCCCCCCCTTCAGCCAATCCTGTGTACGCGCCTTCCTCATTAACATTTGGTGTAGCCCCCTCCGCAGGCCTCTCTTCTCACGGAAAGAAAAAGCGGGTTTTTTCGATGCGGGGTTCCTGTGGCGAATAGAGGAGGAAAATGACGCAGGGGGAGGGTCTCCCGCGTCCTAAAATGACAGACACAGGTATCCCGAATCTGAATAAAGGCCTTTACAGAGTAGAGTTGCCTCCTGCAGAGGAGGCTATATTTGGTGTATCCCTGAAAAAAATTTACTCACATTCCCTTGTTTCTCACATTTCATTTAGGACTTGGGCAAAGCGGAGGCCATCGCGAAGGAGTGCTCCGAGAGCTGTGCATGGCAAGCTAACCTACAAGTGTTCACGCTGCCCATTGTGAATGCTGTGACTGGCATGGTCGCCCTCGTGGATCTGAGAGATAAGAGCAGTAAACTACAGCAATACAAGTACGAGAAGACCGTAAGATAGAGAAGCGAACTGACTGAATAGGTGACTTTCTGTCTGAGAGATAAGAGCAGTAAACTACAGCAATACAAGTACGAGAAGACCGTAAGATAGAGAAGCGAACTGACTGAATAGGTGACTTTCTGTCTGAGAGATAAGAGCAGAAAACTACAGCAATACAAGTACGAGAAGACCGTAAGATAGAGAAGCGAATTGACTGAATAGGTGACTTTCTGTCTGAGAGATAAGAGCAGTAAACTACAGCAATACAAGTACGAGAAGACCGTAAGATAGAGAAGCGAACTGACTGAATAGGTGACTTTCTGTCTGAGAGATAAGAGCAGTAAACTACAGCAATACAAGTACGAGAAGACCGTAAGATAGAGAAGCGAACTGACTGAATAGGTGACTTTCTGTCTGAGAGATAAGAGCAGTAAACTACAGCAATACAAGTACGAGAAGACCGTAAGATAGAGAAGCGAACTGACTGAATAGGTGACTTTCTGTCTGAGAGATAAGAGCAGTAAACTACAGCAATACAAGTACGAGAAGACCGTAAGATAGAGAAGCGAACTGACTGAATAGGTGACTTTCTGTCTGAGAGATAAGAGCAGTAAACTACAGCAATACAAGTACGAGAAGACCGTAAGATAGAGAAGCGAACTGACTGAATAGGTGACTTTCTGTCTGAGAGATAAGAGCAGTAAACTACAGCAATACAAGTACGAGAAGACCGTAAGATAGAGAAGCGAACTGACTGAATAGGTGACTTTCTGTCTGAGAGATAAGAGCAGTAAACTACAGCAATACAAGTACGAGAAGACCGTAAGATAGACAAGCGAACTGACTGAATAGGTGACTTTCTGTCTGAGAGATAAGAGCAGTAAACTACAGCAATACAAGTACGAGAAGACCGTAAGATAGAGAAGCGAACTGACTGAATAGGTGACTTTCTGTCTGAGAGATAAGA